>NW_012267304.1:1649051-1681209 GCF_000151885.1 Dipodomys ordii
AGTGGCGCTGTAGCTCAATTGGTAGAGCGCTCGCCTTGAGCTGAAGAGCTGAGGGACAGCGCCCAGGCCCAGAGTTCAAGCCCCACAACTGACAAAAAAAAAAAAAAAGAACACTAGCTCTTGCTTTACTGATGGTAAGTCAGAAGCCCTAATGTTGTACTTAGTACAAGTTATTAAGTAGCATTAAATGTTTCTGAGGTTACTATGAAGTCTTTCAGATAATTATTTTAAAATATAGTTTTCCGTTGATACTAACAGTCATCTGCAGTAAGTAACTAAACATATTGCTTTATAAATACTAGCCATTTGCAGGATCATAAATTAGACTGCATTATTTAATGAGAGGAAGCATCTCCACTGTAGTAAATAACTGTACTTGCAGGCAATAATTCTTACCTTAAGCATCACACTGTAATCAGGAAATGTAAGGTGCTGTATTTGGCTTGGAACTCATTATATCTCCTAGTATATTACTAATTGTTTCCCTTTTCCCTTTCTATGCTTTATCTTTGCTAGTTGTCATCAGTGTCAATTCTTCTTGATTTTGGACTGTTTTATTATTGTTGATAAACTCTTCAGCAGGAGATCTTTAATAGTGCATACCTTTAATGGTACCATACTCAGCTATTTGGGGTCAAAGGCAGGAATATCACTTGAGCCCAGGTGTTTAAGGCCAGTCTAGGCAAAATAACAAGACCACATCTCTGAATAAAATAAAATAAATAAATCTTCCTGAAAGCACTTCCATAAATTGAGCACTTTACACTGGGTCGATGTGATGCCAGTTATCTGATTTAAAAGTAGAAAAAATTAGTCAGGTACATACTACCAAACAACTGGTTATATTTAGAAACACTTGTTAGCAGAAGATGTGAACATTGACAGTGTTTTTCATTTCTCAACAGTCTATCAGTAGTATGAAACAACCTGGATAAGCCATTTTGTCAAGAAAATAGTTTATTAGAACCAGTACAGTTTGTAGAAACTGAGTAATTTTATCAGTATGAGAATTCTATATTTAAAAAATTTTATCATTAAATTTCCTTTCTTTTTTTGTTTTTGTTTTTGTTTTTTTGTTGTGTCCATGTTTTCTTTTTTTTGTGTGTGTGTGTCCATGTTTTCTATATTTCCTTTCTAACAAATCTTGTTCTCAATGAATATCACAATGCCCATTTTTTTAAAGTAACCAGCATACTGTGAGTAGAAATCTAGGGATTCAAAACTACATGAGCAAGACAAAAATACAAATGTGAACAGAAACAGTTTTCCCCATTGATAAAGCTGACTCATTTTATGTGATATTTATTGAGTGCTCTGTTGTAGTTGATACATGTATTATTACAAAAACCCAAATTCTCTTATGGAATTGTAACTCCTTTGTACAACTACATAGCAACAACAACAACAGTAATAATAATAATAGGAAAAAATCCAAACTCCTTTGAGGCAGAAGGTCTTTGGAACACTGATTATAACAGTACAAATTGCAAACAAAAACTCACCTTTCTTTGACATGGGATATTTAGATTATTGAGATTTTAATGATGTGTATGTGTTTATGACTACCTTTTAGCACCTAGAGTTATCTTAAATGTGTGATTAACATATAAAGGACAAACCAATGCAGCAGTGACACTCATAAGAGATGGAAATGAACTTTACGACTTGTGGAGGGAGAGGACTGGAGGGATGAAAAGTGGGAGAAAAATGAGGGAGGGGGTAACAATGTTCGACAAGAAATATACTCATTGCCTTACATAGGTAACTAACCCCTCTGCACATTGACAATAAAATTAAATTTAAAAACCAAAAAATATATTTAGCTTAAATTCTTAAATATTGAGTTCATTCTATTTTAGATCTTCTTTTGACTTTAGGTTGGAGACATGGCCTAAGTGGTAGAGCACTTTCCTAGATGTTCCTTTGTGTTGGTATAAAATTACTATAAAAGTCACTTTTATTGTTAGAACTCCAATTTTTCAACAATACCATGGTTATATGATCTGAAGAATTTGTTCCTGTGCTAAAATTCAAATAAGTCATCAAAGGTTACATTACACAGTTCTAATGTATTAAAAGTAACTATGAAAATAGGACATACTTAAAAATTCTATGCTGCATATTTAAGAAAGTATAAATGAAGGCATTTCTAATCAATTAAGATCGAGATTTTTTTCTACCATAGTATTAAATTGTGTCTTTAAGGTCCAAGAGAGATCTTCTTCTATGCGTAACAACCACAATCATACACAGCGTGTGAAGTTCTCCTCAAGGTATGTATCTGTTTACAAATTACTAGAGCTAATCACATGGAAAATGAAACATTATCCCTTTGAAACAAATTTTTCTGTGAAGTTCAAGTTAGTTTTAATGGCAGAATAACCATCGGCATGATTGGTCCACATTTAACACCTTATGTGCAGCTGGGTGCTGGTGGCTCACACCTGTAATCCTAATGACTCAAGAGGCTAAGATCTGAGGATCACAGTTCAAAGCCAGACCTGGCAGGAAAGCCCATGAAACTCTTTTTGTTTTTTTTGTGCCTGTCATGGGGCCTGAACTCTGGGCCTGGGCGCTGTACCTCAGCTCTTCACCTCAAGGCTAGTGCTCTACCACTTGAGCCACAGCACCACTTCTGGCTTTTTTCTTTTTGCTTATGTGGTGCTGAGGAATTTTCTGCTTATGTGGTGCTGAGAAACCCAACCCAGGGCCTCATGCATGCGAGGCAAGCACTCTACCACTGAGCCACCTTCCCAGCCCAAGTCCATGAAACTCTTATCACCAGTAAACTACCAGAAAACTGGAAGTGACGTTGTGCCTCAAGCCTTGAGTGCTACTAGCCTTGAGCTAACTTATATTCAATGATTCAGTATCTAGAACTTTTACTATTGCTATTTCCATGTAATTCAATTTGATAATTAGCAGCAAAACCTACATATAAAAGAATGAATCAATAATGATAAATTATTTGACAGTATCTAATAATTAATTGATAATAAAAAGACTCACAGTTCGTCACTATTTTTACATGTACTATATTATAATACAAACACAAAGACACACACACACACATTTGCTACACTGCAGAAGCTAATGCTACAGAATTGGCAAGTCTTCTATTGACAAGTGTTCTATAGTTAAAATGAAATCTAAGACTCCATACTTGATCCATAAAAAAGCATATGCAATATTTACCTCAAACTATTTTTATCTTTATATTATCTGTAATCTTCAATGGTTTTCAAAAGTCATGCTCCATATTTTAGATGTTACGTGACAATTTTTTTATTTGAGAGCCTAATTTTCAAGTAGGCTCTTTGAAAATTATACCCCCTCTTATTACAGCCCCCCAGTGGAGAGAATTTAAATTATATTCATTCAGTCACTCAGTAGATATTTCTTTGTACTCCCTAGATTCAAGATACTGGACATTATGGTCACAGTATAGAGAGTTGATGTTTATGTAATAATGTAAATTTCTACCTTGTTAGTTTTTAAGTCCATGTATTCATATATTTAAACTAAACTGATGCAGAGAAATCTTGAAAAATTAGAAAACAAGACTGTGGACTGTTATTTTACTCTGCATTATCAATAAATGGGTTCACATTGGGCTTCTAACCTGAAATGGAGGTTTTGAATAAATGTTTCTAGTAACATGAAACATAACTTTAGTAAAATCAATATATAAAAATTCAGTTTAATGTTAAATGTGGAATGATTATTCACTTGACAAAAGGACTTTTAATTTATGAATAATGTGTTGCCTTTAAATATGTTAACGTAGGGTCAAATTTATAAAATTTATGGAACAAAATTTTCTGAAAGTTTAGGCCATAGAAAAGTCTTCTGTCTATTCCAAGCTTAAATTAATAACTAAGTCCTAGCATGTTGAAAACCAAAGGGAGTACAGAAATTAACAATACTATTTTTTATTTGAACTGTGTGTCCTTTCTGTCTACGTATGTATTTAAATCAGTAGTGATATATTATAAAATATGAACTCCAGGATAATTAATATCAGGCTAATAATAGAATTTTAATCATTAAAATATTTATATATATTAGAAGCTTCTGTTTTTCATTGTGTTACCCAAGTAACAATATTGTATGACTATTACATTTAAGAAAATTTATACAAGTCTTAAACATTAGCCTTATATTTAGGCTAAATACTTTGTAATATAAATTTAGATTGAACATTTTATAACCTAATATATTTTAAAATTTCTATATTGGAGGGTTTTTTTCTGTGTTCAAGATAAAATGGGTGGTTTGGGCAAAAATGTAAATTGGAAAGTGTCTCTTAAGCTCTACTTCTTTTGGGGGTGATATGTATTCATGTATTTAAGAAAAACCTTTTTGTCCATTGTGTTGAGATGTACATGCTTCTTGTGAATGTTAGATGACTAGACATGCTTTTCTGTCTTTTTGTTAGTGTACCTCAGCAGTCTCTTTTGGAACAAGCTCAGAAGCCCATTGACATCAGACAAAATCCTGAGAATTGTCCTGAAGCATCAGGTGATTCAAAGAATACACAGTCTACATATAGCCAGTGTTTAATGGTTTCTATTTCAAAAGTCAAGAAAAAAATAATTTCAAAAAGAAATGAATAAAAATACGTAAGGGAGATCAAATGATATTCAGGACCCCAAATGCATCACATTTGGCAATTGGGTAGTCAGAGCTGCAGTTGGAGGAATAGCTCAATTGGTAGAGCTCTAGCCAATGAGCAAAGTGTCAGGGACTGAGCTCCAGTTACAGTCTTAGACCAAAAAAAAAAAGTTTCTTCTTCCAGTTGAGTCAACTGAGGATTAGTTAGGAGTATGTCTAAGGAGCTAGAGGAGCCACCTTTATTTTTATTTCTATACCAGATAAGAAAAATATGTGAAAGGAGCTTGAGACATTCTTCTCTAACAGGATGAAATTTATAGGAAAATAAGAATATTGGACAGAGTAGCTGTGAGACTGTTTCACTTGTCAGTTTATTCCTTCTCAAAATACAATGTACACAGAAATGTGCACATTTCAGAAATGTCTGAAACTTTACACATTTTACTCAGAATACATGAAAAATTAATTGAATCATGAAAATATTTTCATAAATTCTGATAAATTTTGATTCATGTGTTTTAAGATGTGCTTTTGAGAGACTCTAAATAAATTATAGACTTGTAAAACAAAAGTTTTGCCATGAATCATAAAATACTGTATTATACAATTTAAAGCAATGCAGGTAATGAGCAAAGAGAAAATATCTGATCAAGTCTTCAAGTCATCTGTAGAAATGTAGCATACATGAGCATACATGCTTAGGTGCAGGTAGATGATGCCTGTAATTCTAGCTAATCAGGTGGCTGAGATCTGAAGACCATGGTTCAAAGCCAGCCAGAGTAGGAAAGTCTGTTGGAATCTCCAATCAACCACCAAAAGGTAGGAAGTAGAGTTGTGGTTCTAGTGGTAGAGCATTAGCCTTGAGCCCAAAAGCTCAGGGACTACACCCAGGCACCAATTTCATACCCCAGGACTAGCATAAAAACATGTAGCATATAGATTTTATTAAAATGTTTAGAAAAATTCTAAACTAAAACCTTATCCTTCAGCTTAGGGGACTTATATAATTAAGGAAGTATTTAAATAGTAGTGTAATATCTTGTAAAAATACCAGGCTACTAAGAAGTAAAATAACCCTCAGTGGTAAGTAATTTTAGGAATTATTTTTCAAAGAATTTGTGCTTTCTGCTTCAACTAGGGATAATTTTCAACTAGAGCTAATTTTAGTAATACTGGACAAATAAGCAAAATATTTAAGTTCTATTCATGTTACATTTATAAAATAAAGAAATCTGGATTAGGCCTCAAAATAGTCATGGAGATTAATAGGAGGAATCAGGGGATAACAACTGCACCATATCTCAGGTCTGAAATTCTGTTATATTAGTGTGCTTATTTACTACATTGACCATTTGATAGTCCCATGAGAGGACATCATCTGAGAACAAATTTGCCATAGAATTGCAAGACACTCATTCAATATTTTTAATAGCCCACTTCCACAGTAGTGATATATTATAAAATATGAGCTCCAGGTTAATTAATATCAGGATAATAATAGAATTTTAATTGTTAAAATATTTATATATATTAGAAGCTTCTTGAAAATGGTTTCCTATAAAAATAATAAATGGAAAATTACAACATTACCAGAAGAAGGGGGCACACATTTTAGAATGATATATTGTCCTCTAATGTCATGAGTGTTTTCAAAGACATGCTTTTTGGACTTGTAGTGTCCAATCTGGATAAATTTGTAATTTACATGGAAATATTCATACCATGGCATTGATCTATCCACTGTGATATTACATAGCCATATGTGGCTATTAAAATGAAAGATCAAAAAGAAACTATCTCACTTTTAAAAGTCCATTTCTCAGGTATATAGATCACATTCCAAATGCTCAGTTGTCATGAGTGGCTACTGTGTGGGAGAGTGTGTATGAATCATTTCCATCATTGCAGAAGTTTCTAGCATATAGCACTGGTTAGGAAGAGTCTACCTTTCCTAAGTTATGTCTCTTTCCAGTAGTTCATTCCTTAAATCGTTAATAATATATCATTGGGTGAAAATAAGGGACATTTAAAATTACAGAGTCAATAATTTAGAATGTTGACTCATTTTTAATCTTTTTATCTATTATTAGAACATTTTCTTACTTGTTATTATATGAGACCACTAATCCTCGCAACTCTTCCTGTTTTTAATACACTCTTGTAAAGGTGAATCTATCTAGCAACCAGTCTTAATGTGTACCATCTTAAACTACAGGTAGAAAGAATTATTTAGCAAGTGTACATTAAATATTGAAAGCAAAAGTCATATAGGTCTACAGATTGAACAAACTTTGAACTTGCTACTATCTATGAAAATAGAAGTTAATTTCTGTATCAGATGGTATTTCCTGAATAGAAGCAATTCAGTTCTACTTGTAGCATTTGTGAAAAGACTGTAAGAAAAACAACTGGGGATTGAATTGGTACACTAAATGAATGAACGCAATCTCTGTCAATTACCAGTTACTAATGCATTTTTTATGTTCTATAGAATCTTCTTCTGAAGAGGAGAGTCCCAGGGTTGTGAGGAGGTCCCAGTCATCACCTCCTTATTCTACTATTGATCAAAGCTTGCTGATTGATGTCCATGTAGGTTTCCATCTTCAGACATTCATGTCTCTTTTTTTAAACTTTCAATTCTTTGTTTTTAATTAGATTTTTATTTTTAAAGTAATTGTATAAAGGAGTTACCATTCAACAAATCAGTATATCAGCATAATGCATCTTGATCCACCTACACCTTCTCATCTTTACTTGCAGGGAAAGTTGAGTTTTTTAGCTTAGTTACTCATCTTTATAAAATAAATTCCCATTGTTATGTGGGCCTCCAGAATTGAAAATTTGAAACATGTTTTGAGGGTTTTTTTTATAATTTTAGAAAGTATTTTTATAGTATAATACAGTTAAAATTGGGACAAATAGAAAGTGAGAGACCAACTTCTTGTTCTCACAGGAAGTGGGAGGTAAAACGTAGTTAAAGAGTCCTAGGAGTTTGAAGTGGGAAAAACTTTAATGTATCACACAGATTCTATTTTCACATTTTTGTGTTGGAACATATGGGAGAGAGGAGTGCTAAAGAAGTAATTGTGGAACCTGATCACAGATTAAGGGGTAAAAGTTAGATACTCACTTTTTGCCCAATAGCATTCCTTATGTGATAAGACAATGTATAAAAACAAAATACTTGGTTGCTTCTTATAGCAAGATAAAAAGTCTTGTAACTCCTTGTACTGTTCTTTCAGAGAGGTGTATTTCATATTTCTGTTTATTCCTATCCTACCCATAAACTACAATATGGCATGTGCCATACATAAGAGGTGGATTTATAGTAATTTGTTTTATAAGGGTTTGAGATACTTTACTAACCTATGGCTTATAAAGCAGAGCCATGGAAATGAACCTATCAGCTTCAAGTATACCCTATTGAATAAAACAACATCATCAAATCACCTGTTCTACTTTCCAGAATCAAATCAAATGTCTACTCTTTAGAAGACAAGGAATGGTAATAAACAAAAACTGTGTTAAATTTTTACTGTGGAATCTAGAACGTTCACTAATAATCACATCCTGATATTCAGGTTTTTGCATCTCATCCTAACTCAATTTTTGGCTCTATCTCGTGAGTGGATATCTTTGTTTCAACTGTGAATATATTTATAATTGTCATCTTGGAATCTTCCCCATTTCAGAAGAAAATGAAAGGCTACTAGATACTACATTAACCTTTCTTGTGCACACAGGTTCCAGATGGATTTAAAGTAGGAAAAATATCACCCCCAGTATATTTAACAAATGAATGGGTGGGCTATAATGCACTCTCTGAAATCTTCCGGAATGATTGGTTAATTCCGGCACCTATTGTTCAGCCACCTGAAGAGGATGGTGATTATGTTGAACTCTATGATGCTGGTGCTGATACTGATGGTGATACTGAATCTAATGCATATAGACATACCTATGACCATGCCAATGAAAATGCTGGCTTGGATAACCACTTTGAGCAGACAAAGTATGTTTGTGAAGACCAAAATAATGCTGATGGCAATGAGGAGTCTGTTGATGATGTACGTGGTAATCATGATGGTGCTTCTAACTGGCCAAGGTTGGTTTATCTTTTTATTTATACTACTCATGTGTTATAATTGCAGTACTATTTTAAGCTTGGTTTATTTTTAAAATGTATTAAGAAGGTGACTGAATTATACTTGTGCATTTTGATCTTCAATGACATATAATATATTTAAGTTGTTCAAATGGAACACTGCGTCTTACAGTTCAAATACCATTTTAGTAGATTAAAGGTGAAGTATTCAAGTTGAGATATATGTATATATGTACATAAATCTATATATGTACAGTATTATCTATATGCAAATATATAGAGAGATAATATATTTAATATTATCTTTAGCTGATGGATCTTTTGAATTTTTTCTTATCTATCATGAATCAATTCATTGTCACACCAACTTACTTTTTGTATTAAAAAACACATGCTTCCCTATAACCCAGCAGTCCTACTTTTGGGCATTTACCCAAATGTTTACAAACAAGACCATACTAAAGCTACCAGCACAACTATGTTTATTGCAGCATTATTTACCATAGCTAAGATATGGAACCAACCCAGATGCCCCTCAGTAGACGAATGGATCAAGAAAATGGGTCTATATACACAATGGAATTCTATGCCTCCATCAGAAAGAATGACATTGCCCCATTTGTTAGGAAGTGGAAAGACTTGGAAAAAATTATATTAAGTGAAGTAAGCCAGGCCCAAAGAAACATAGGTAGCCGGGCGCTGGTGGCTCACGCCTGTAATCCTAGCTACTCAGGAGGCTGAGATCTGAGGATCGCGGTTCAAAGCCAGCCCGGGCAGGAGAGACCGTGAGACTCCTATCTCCAATAAACGACCAGAAAACCGGAAGTGGCGCTGTAGCTCAAGTGGTAGAGCGCTCGCCTTGAGCTGAAGAGCTGAGGGACAGTGCCCAGGCCCAGAGTTCAAGCCCCACGACCGACAAAAAAAAAAAAGAAACATAGGTCCCATGGTTTCCCTGATTTGCAATACCTAATATATGTCTGAGACAAGCAGAAATGGTCAGACAAGTTGATGTTAGGTGAAATGATCCCCAAGATAAGGACTCAAAATGTTTTTCTTTCTTGCTATTGTTTCTAACATAGTTATAAGATGATTTCTTTGTTGCTTTGTATGTCCCTCCCCACAGTATAACCCCTGTTTTCACTGTATTTGATGTTGGTATAATTTGGGGAGGGGAAAGAAAAAAAACAGATTGTTTAAATAGAGATTCAGGTGGACCCACTGCAACAATGAGATGTACAAGACGTTATGTTGAAAAACAAACTTTACAACTTTTGGGGAGGAATGGGAGGGCAGGAGTGGTAAGGGGAAACAAAAGTGGAGGCAACAATGTTTGATAAGAAATGTACTCATTACCTTGGTCATGTAATTGTAACCCCTCTGTACGGTATTTTCATAATAAAAAACTTATTAATTAAAAAACATAGATTTAATAATCCCTCTTACTCAATAAGAGAACATTAAAATATTTTAAGCTTTCTGTTCTTAAAAAACAAATCAGGTGACCTATACATTTTCTTGAATGGACTTACTAATTTTATCTTGTTATCTGGACAAGATATGGAAGAGATGGAAGCTACAAACAAGTTGGTAATAATGGAAAAGAAGGAGCTGGCAGAGGCTATGGAAATGATAAGGCCAGGAGCAGCTATGGAAGAAGTGCTGTAGGTGGAGCCAGTGCAGCTTTTGGAGATCCGGAAGAATATGGAGCCAATACAGGCAGTGGAACACGTGGCAGGAATAATGGTGCTATGGCAGTCGGTGGAATCAGTGAAGAGAATGGAGCATGTGGATTCAGTGACGGAGAAAATTACTCAGCAATAGATGGACTGGGACTAGAGAGACATGTCTTCCAGGACGTGGAACCTGAACTAGAGGTAATGCACCCTTTGGAAAGGAGAATCAACTCTTCTCATTGCAAATGTGTTTCTTCACTTGACAGGTAGAATTTTAACTATTTCAAAAGGATTTTACCTTCTATCCCAAGGTTTAAATATCTTTATTGTATGACTAGACCTTATCTCCATCAAATTTGGTTAGTTACTATTTACTATTAGGTACAAAAATCCCTTGTTTGCTTATTTTGTTCAAGTTACATGTTTTAGAAAGTGTCTTTAACACATACAACTTTTGTGTTGAATAGCATTGTTTCTATGGCAAATGTATATAACAAAATTTTAACCAGATCAGTGGCATTTTTAGTATATTCACTTCTGTACTGTGATGGCACACTTGGTGTGATTCTCTAGCCTAGGACTGTTCACTGGAACACTAAAACTGTTTTCTATACCAGAGCTTGTTTAGCCTCCAGCTTCTCCTCCGCCATCTTCCTCCCCATCACTATTCTTTCTGTTACTTTAAAAAATGTCTTCACAAACAATCTCTTGTTCTTCCCCTGCCCCCTAGTAACTAGTATTCTAGTTTCTAACTATGTAGTTTCATGCACTATTTCGCTTATTTTACTTGGCATAATACTTTCAATGTTCATCAGGGCATAGCATGTATGGCTTTCATCCCTTTTAAAGACTGAATAAAATTCCACTGTATGTCTATACCATATTTCATTGAGTTTCTATGAACATTAGTATATCTTTTAGAGTCTGCATTTTTTTAGGGTATATACCTAGGAGTAAAATTGCTAGATCATATACTTAATCTATGTTTAGATTTTTTGGGAACTGACAATATATGATTTACTTTTACAGTGCCACATATGGAACCCAGTGTCCTTAGCACGCTTAGCAAACATTGTATCACCGAGCCACATCCCTAGTCTGGGTACATACGTTTTTAAAGTGATGTCTTATGTTTAGATAATGATTTTCCAGTTCATAAGACATTTATTACTTGATAAGAAGATTTTAAATACTTGAGCAGCTTCACAGATACTAAATGAACAGGAATTATCACTGAAATTTCCTGTAACACAAGATATTTAGACTTATTATTGAAAAATGAAAATTATGTATCTGAAAATTCAAATAGAAAATGCAAAAGTCATTGTGTCAGTCAGTCTACTTTCCTGGCTTACTGTTCTATCTCACAAACTGGCTTTCAAGATGCCAGTCCTCTTTATCTCTTCTCTACTTGGTGAACTGGATGATATTCCAACCCAAGCATTGTCTTTCTCTTGGCCTGGTGAAATTATATATCCCTCTTTCTGTGCTTACAAACCTATTGAACATCATTGCTTTTTATTCTTATGACATTGTAGTTTACTTATTTGTTGTGTATTTTCTGTTACATACACTTTTGAATTCTTAAAAGGAAGTAAGTATATCTAATTCATTCTCAACTAATACTATTATTATTATTACAAATTGTCCAATCTTGGAGTACAACTTAGGGCTTAGCCAGTGACAGGCGAATAATAATTATGGGAGAAATCAATGAAAATAGAAAATAGAAGCTTTGAAATTATTTTTCAAGTGGCTGTTTGGTATTACATACCTGTGTAGACTCTGAAATCAGACTAGTTTTCAACTCTAGTTCTCTACTTTTAATGAACACCGACCAAGAAAATATTTTCTAAGTGCTATATTAGTTTGCTTATAACTAAATAGCAGACAACTATATTTATTTGTTGTATATGGTAAAAATTCACGAAAATATGCATATAAGATTCCCAGCACAGTACCTGGTACATTTGCACAAATCACAAGACTGTACAGATAAGGACTTAAACTTATTTATATATTTCTCCTCTGACAACAGTTGTCCCATTAATAGGTCCTAGATCTCTCTTTTAATGATAGTCTTAAATAATTTTTAGTAAATGTGGATTTTGTACAGAAGTGATTCCTAGAAATATTCTCCTGCTGTTAACTTCCTTAAACTTAAAAAAAAATGGTTTTGGTCTCCTGTAGGAATTGAATGGTGAAAGTGATGCCTCAAATTCCATCGCCTCAGATATTACACCCCCAGGATTTGATGAAGAAATTGACATATCAGTATCATCAACCTCATTGGGATTTTCTCCCGCCCACTCATCTCCTTCCAAAGATTCTGAGAGGACTACTGATGCTGACTGTGACAGTGCCATCTGTGAGTATGTCTAGTATAGTCTTTTAATGTGGCTTCCTGTTCACATATAAATAGTATTCAGATACTTATTTATAGCATGCAAGGAATCAAAATACTCCAATATTCAGTTGATATGAACTCATGTTTATGTATGATTTTTTCAAAAAAATTCTCACTGAATTTTTATGGTACCTAAATTTGAGCTACAGTTGACAGTTGGATTTTGTTTTACTTTCTATCAATATAAAATATATTCATATACCATAAGGGGAAGAACATACAAAAGAAAAATATCACATAGTACATTAAACACAACAACAAAGAAAAACCTCCTGTGTCCATGTCTTGGAGTTCATTTGATTTTGGTACCCTAGTATTGTGTATACATTTATTTGAATTAGGGAAGGAAAGGGGAGCAACAGAATGGTGAGACAAAGGACAAGGGAGAACCAATACAACTGTGATATACACAAGACAATATTTTGGAAATGATCTGTACAGCTTGGCGGGGGGTGGTTGGGAAAAAGAAAAGTAAGAGAAAATTGAGGGAATGTTTAACAAGGTTGACAAGAAATGTACTTATTACCTTACTTATGTAACTGAAACCCCTCTATACATCACCTTGACAATAAAAAAAGATTTTGAGTATATAGATCAAAAAAATCAAATAATTTACAAAAAACCCAATTACCAAATATCAAAAATATGTATTCATAACTGTGTCTAGAGGCTCACACTAGTAATCCTAGCTACTCAGTAGGTGAGAATTGAGGATACAGTTTCTGAGCTAACCCACAAGAGAATCCCAGAGACTTTGACCTCCAATTAACCAATAAAAAGCTAGGAGAGTCCTAACTCAAGTGGTGGAGTACCTGCCTTAAACAAAAGCAGTAAGCCAGAATTCAAGGCCTTGCTCTTAAGCCCTAGTACCCATACAAAGGAATTAATATTCAGCAATATATTTTGACATCATGATTTATATTGTCTGATGATTTACGAATTACTAAAATGATACTTCCAGTACAAAATAATATTCAATAAAAGGACAAAAACTTCTAGGTTATATCTCATCTATTGAAATAATGAAGCAAGTTTGGGGTATAGACTAGTAACTTTCTTTCAATATCTTCTCCTTCACAGTATATGCTGGATTTGTTGAAGTACCTGAGAAATTACCTATGCTACCCTCTGAAGTCAATGTTAACCCATTCTATGTCTCTCCTCCATCTAAAAAACCACTTATCCACATGTATGAAAAGGAATTTACTTCTGAAATCTGCTGTGGTTCTTTATGGGGTGAGTTTATGTAATTTAAAAAATCAGAACTGTGACAAGGAATGTGCTCACTACGTTATATAACTGTAACCCCTCTATACATCACCTTGACAATAAAATTAAAATAATTTTAAAAAGTCAGAACTAATCTTTGATAACACCCATCTTTTCATTCTTTCTTCATTATAACCTGAATTAGCATGGCTAAATTTTAAAATTGGTCTGAGCTATCTGAAATTTAGCTTACTCTGTTCTAGTTTAATTGTGATTCTTACAGAGGAATTAAAAGAAAGGTTTCTGCAAGATCTTGTATTTAAACATTCATGAAGAATTAGAGAAAATTCCTCATAAAATGTCTTACGTTTGCCCAACTTTTCAATCCATTGTTTCAGAAAGATTCTGACAATATTGATAGTTTTGAGAATGGCTTTCTTCAGCCAGATTGCATCATAAAGGAAACAAAATAACTGAAAGCAAGGATGGGAGAAATGTAAAGTAAATGCCAAAATCCCACTTGCAAGCTTGTAGTTTTTACTTAACATAATATTGAAGATAAGACAAGGTTTCAAATTAAAAGTAGACCTGGATAATATACATAATTATATGGACTGAACAACTTAGAAAAACTTTGATAAATGAGTGTACCAGGCAAGAAAGAATGGACCTTTCAGTCTAGTATCTTATGCAGGAATATAGTTTATGTATAGCAACTCATAACATTTATTTTATATTTTGAAAAATAAAAGATTATAGCAATAATGAGCTATAGTGTCTTGGCCTTCATTTGATTTCCCCATGAGATGAAGATGAAGTTTCTAAATGTGCCTTGACTATTAATACCTCGCAAAGGATAGAGCATAATGTAAAACTTTTTAAATCTCCATGAACATACAGCCACCAATTTTAAAAATTATGGGGGAGAATAATGAATAGGGTGATACTGATCAGTATAATAATAAAATTTATAATATTAATAAACTGCTTTATTGAATAACAACTCCCTTGTACAACTATTTAAAGACAATAGAAATAATTATTTCCATATAAACAGTCAAAAAGTAATAAAACCTTTAGTCTTAATTAAAAATGAGAAGTGGGTTGAATGAAGTGAATTGAACTCCTTGTATTCACTATACTAGAATGTAGAAAAGTAGTTTCCAAAAGTGAATAACTTCTTTAAAACTTGGGACTACTAGGACTGGGAAGGTGGCTCAGTGGTAGAGCGCTTGCCTTGCATGCATAAGGCCCTGGGCTCGATTCCTCACCACCACATAAGCAGAAAAAACAGGGAAGTGGCACTGTGGCTCAAGTGGTAGGGCGATAACCTTGAACTGAAGACCTGAGGGACAGAGCCCAGGCCCAGAGTTCAGCCCCCACGACTGACAAAAAGAAAATTTTGGGGACAACTGTAAGCAGTGCTAAGAGTTATACAAAACTCTGTCTGTGAGATGGCACACTGAACAGTAAGAGACCATTGCTTAAAAGCATTTTTATCTATCTTTTCATGTATGTGAATGAACTTTGTCCTATTAGTACAAAGAACATAGTTACACTATGTGAGGTTCAATATTATCCTAAAATGGTAAGTTACCTTTACATATACTAGCATAGTTCAATCGAAAAAAATAGTAATATAAACACATAAAAATCAACACAAGAATAGATGAAGAAAATGTGTAATATATACACAATGCAAAATGATTTAGCCATAAAGAAGAATGAAATCACGTCATTTACAATAAAATGGATGGAACTATACAGATTGAAATAAGCTAGACTTAGACAAATGTTAAGTTTTCCCTCACATGCAGATTCTATATGTTTAAAACACTTGAAAGTAGAAGAAGTTTTTCAGAAGAACAAGTGGTTCTTTGAAAGAGGAAGGGATTTTGGGGTGAGGAAAAGTAGAGGATAAGAGATGATGGAGTGAATATCAAAATACATTATACCTATCTCTCTCTCTCTATCTATCTATCTATAAGAGAATGTCACATGAATCCCATTAATTGAATTAGTATCTGTTAATAAAAATAATCTGAGACAATATTGTACTTTTCTATTTTATATCTAAACAGGAGTCAATTTGCTGCTGGGAACTCGCTCTAATCTGTATCTGATGGACAGAAGTGGAAAAGCAGATATTACTAAACTTATAAAGCGAAGACCCTTCCGCCAGATTCAAGTTGTAGAGCCACTCAACTTGCTGATTACCATCTCTGGTTTGTTTAAAAGCTAAAAATAACTGAATAGCTTTGTAGATTAATTAGACTGCAAACTGGGTTAAAAACTTTTTCCAGTAAAAGTGTTCCAAAAAGCATATAAATATAACCTTTAATTGGGTCACCAGACTCTCCTGGTATTTTCTTACCTATTTACAGTTTAACCTAACTTCATTTCATTGTAATGCACTTTGCATAGGTTAGTGATAAGAAAAACCACGCTATTTATATACTTAAAGGTTTCTTTCAGAGTAACCTACATATCCACATCTTTTATTCTCATCACTTATTCACAAATAATCTCACCAACACCTACCATCTGCTTCCCTAGTGATGTTTTAGCTATAATAAAAAATAGAAAAAGTGGACAATTGTGTGAAAGGAGACTTGTCTCTTGCACAGCCTTATTACAAGAACCTACAAGTTAATTATAAGAATGGATCCCTTAAAGTCCTCTATACTTTCCCCACACCATAGTTATATTTCTTGTTTAATATGTCAAAGCCTGAACTTTTATGAGAAAGTAGATGATATAGTGATTGTGATTATGAAACAAGATATGGTATCAGAAAAGCATTAGCATTGTTTATTGTGGCTATTTGTACGTCACAGGCTAGTAAAAGAATTTACCAAAACAGGATAATAAGAAAAAACAAAGGTTAATTGACATGCTAGGTGAAGGCAGAGGGTAGTTAACCAGCCAGAGGCACAGCAGAGAGCAGATAGGATCAGAAATAGGGTTTATGTCTTTGGTTAGGTTACTTTGGATTTTGTATTTCTTGTTTTTTTGGAATCTTTGATTGATTGTCTCTTTCTCACTCCATTGTTTCAATATCTTGAGCTCTGAAACAGTGTAAGCCATTCCTAATCATATACACAGTTCCATCTAACTCATTTCCTGGCCTTGACTTATTTCTACATTCTACCTGGACTTTGATACTTCTCTATCAACCATGTTGCCTTAAATGTTACCTTAAACAGGTTTTCCTTCATTGCAATGCTGAATATAGACCAAAGATAAGTGGCCTTTGAAAAACTAAAAATTTAGTGGGGCATAGTGGCTCATGCCTGTAATCCCAGCTATGCAGAAAGCATAAGTACATGGCTAGCAATCCAAGGCCAGCTCTAAGCAAAAATGTGAGATCCTATCTGAAAAATAGCTATAGCAAAAAGAACTGTGAATGTGGCTCAAGTGGTAGAGCACTTGCCTAGCCAGTACTGCCAAAAAAGTAAAAAAAAAAGTGAAAAGAAGTCGGGAACAGATTAAGTTATGCTAACCACAGTTATATATGTTCATATATATGTATGCAAAATGTAAATGTTATCATGTTGTATATGGGTTATTTATATTTTTAAATATGTTGAGCTATAAGATATTTTGTGTTGGTTTTTGTTTGCAAGTTTTAGCAAGTTTTATTTTAGTACCACAGGATGAATGTAGAGAGAAATTGAAGAGAGAAACATGTTCCCCATGAAAGGAATGGGAGTTCAAGACTACTTTTAAGCTTCAATTATAAGAGAAAATACTTCATAGGAATATTCAGACTCTATTATTTTGCCTATGTTTCATGCTCATTCACTTAATAATTATTTGAGGTCTAAAGATGCAATTTAAGCAATGTTTAGTGTTTAAAAAAAACATCAAGACAACAGATTTCTTAACTTTTTATCCAATTTGCCCTAGTCTAATTGTGTCCTTTTTAAATTCTTTAGTTTCTCTCAAATATAAATTGCTTTTACATGAAATAACACTAAAATGTCAGTATAGGAAGATACATAATAGTTTTGCCATTTAAAAATAGCTCAACTAGTAGACCACTTGCCTAAGCACATAAAAATTTCTGGGTTCAATCCTCAGTAGCAAAATACATTAGAGACCTGGAGTTGTGGCTCAAGTGGTAGAATGTCTTCCGAGAAAGCAACAGGCCATGAGCTCAACCCCAAAAACAACAAAAGAAAGTAAAATGGCCATAAAAATAGATGTCTGAATCCTAACACTGCTTCAAAAGAGTCCTTTAAAAGTATACTAAAGATTAATAATGCCCAGGCCCTGTGCCTCACACCAGAAGTCTGATATCTGTGGATTATGGTTTAAAGATAGTTTGGGCAAGAAAGTCTGTGAGACTCCTGTCTCCAATTAACTACAAAAATCTGGAAGTGAAACATTGGCTCAAAGCTCAAGGACAGTGCCCAAGTCTTAAGTTCAAGCCCCAGGACCAGCACAAAGAAAAGATTAATAAAATAATTTAAAAATCCAGTTTTTGAGATCAGAAATATTATAATAAATCCTAAAGATGGCTAAGAAAAATTAATATAAGGTCATTATTTAAGGAAGGAAAAATACATTTTTATTTATTTTTACTTTTTGTAATATATATTTTTTGTAAAGATACTGTACACGGGTTACAGTTACATGAGTAAGGTAATGAGTACATTTCCTATTGAGCATTGTTACCCTCTCCAAAATATGTTTTAATAACCTGTTCTCTTTTATCTTTAAGTAGTTATACAAAGGAGGGGCCATTTAACAAAGCATTTAATGACTACAATGATTTTTAAATGAATTACAATAATATGATGGGACTGACAATTAGGAAATTCAAAATATGATCTCATTAATAAGTGGAATCTAAAAAGTTAATGGCATGATACTTGCCAGAGCCTGAATTGGGTAGGAGGAGGGGCCAAAAAAGTGGGCAAGCAATAGGTACAATGTTATAATCAAATAGGATGAATTAATTTTAGTGTTTTATGACATAGCAAGACAAAGTTAATTAACAATGCATATCCACCTTAAATACTTGAATAATGAAAGTTTAAGGAAATGTATATGCTAATTAACTTGGATTTATCTACCAATATATACATGAATCAAAATATCATATTATACCTTAAGAATACATTTATATATTATCTACCCATCAAAATCATTCAAAATAAACATAAAAATATTCTGGGTTGATGAAACAAATATTAAAACAGATTATATTATGTAAAGACATAACACAAAGAGATCCATCTTACTGTTACTAAATTCCTAAACAGTTTTATTCAGATATTTCTCTTATATACTTATATACAGCTGTCTGGTGTGTTTCCCAGAGATGCTGTAACTTAGTAAAAACCCAAGGTACAGGTGAATGGATAACAATTATGTTTCCTGCTTAGTGGCAATCCTAATTTTTTAAAAAGTAATATGTTTTAGATCCTCTTCAGACAGCCACATTGGTCACTCATAGACACTTTGTCTTGCAATTGGAAAACTAAGATAGTCTGTGTTATCATATTTCTAAACTCTAAAGAGACCTTTAACCAATGTAACTTTCACAAAATGATTTTTACTCTAATGAAAACATTTGCTAGAAGAGCATCATGCCCTTACTTTTTTCTTCTTCCACAATACAAAATAGAAATTCATAATACTATATTTTTATTGTGTATTAGGCCGTAAGAATAGACTTCGGGTATATCATTTGACTTGGCTTCGGAACAAGATTCTGCATAATGATCCAGAAAGTAAAAGGCGTCAAGAAGAAATGCTGAAGACAGAGGAAGCTTGCAAAGCTATTGACAAGCTGACTGGCTGTGAGCACTTCAGTGTTCGTAAGTCCCATTTCATTTCTACTACAGCTACATGAAGTGTGTTTCTTTTCATATGAACCACACAATTAGGAAAGAAGACTGGAGAAAGGAAAGAATTTACAACTTAAAATGCAAAGATGAGTAAATTTATTTGAAAAATCTTCCAGGTTATTACTGCTGCAATCTTGATTGTTAATGAGAGAAATATTGATTAAGTTACTATGGAAGCTAAATTTGGTTTTTATTGTCACCCTTCTTCTCTTCATAGTTAACTTAAATATAAAAGCTAAACCAAACTGCTACATAGCCCCAATTACATAAATGTTTCTGGAGATATTTTCAACAACCTAGAGAGAATCATATGATATTCTGTAGCTAAAGCAGAGAAAATAGAATTCCTCTTAATATTGACCAGGAAATTTAATAAATGAAAAAGAAAAATTTTCCATAATCTATTTTATGCCACTGCCAATATTAATGAGTAAAATCACTAATGTGTAATTAGAGAAAGTTTTCATAGTAATAACTCATATCATGTCATATGAATTGTAACAGGGTATTCTTTTATGACTGCTATGTTCTGTATAGAAGTGACTTCCACATGTGTAATTGTACACATGTACCATTATAAGATAAATTCCTATAATGCAAGGCTATCTTCACATGTAGATATTACTACTTTCCTTCAGTCATATTATATAAATCTCACATCCCTAGAGGTGAATGATATCCTGTTAATTTAGGTTATATTATTTTATATTATATATTTTATTATTATATGTTTTACATTTACCTTGTATAGTTCATGGAGATCTAAAAGTAGTCTTCTTCAAAATGTGTGCTCTTGATGAGGGCATGGACTAGTTAACTCCAGTTTTTCTAACTGGCTTTATTTAACCCATCAAAAATACTCAAGGGCAACCAAAACTTTGTCTCATTAACAAGTATTTTTCTATATATTTGTATATATGTATTCATTTTTATTTTCTCTTGAATAGTACTGACACATTGTTTTGCAACTGAATATACCCTTTTTCATTACTATTCATAATATGTGAGGACCCTACTTTCTCTACATCCTTCCAAACGCCTGCAGATGTTATAGGTATCCTAGGTAGTGTAACGTGATACTTACTGTAGTTTATAATTACCTGATTATTAATTTATGTATTCCTTTGTTTATTGGTCATTTATATATCATCATTTGAGAATGACTATTAAAACCTTTGCCTATTTTTACTTTTTGTTGAATTATAAACCTTTTAAAAATTGGACTTTGGACTTACCAAATTTATGGTTTACAAATACTTCTAGTCACTGGGCACTGGTGGCTCACACCTGTAGTCCAACCTACTCAGGAAGCTGAGATCTGAAGATTGCAATTCAAAGCCAGCCCAGGCAGGAAAGTCCATGAGACTCTTATCTCCAATTAACTACCAGAAGTGGCACTACGGCTCTCCTTGAGCTGAAGAGCTCAGGGATATCACCCAGGCCCAGAGTTCAAGCCCCACAACCAACCAAAAAAATAAATAAATAAAACAAATACTTCTAGTCAATACATTGTATTTTTCACTTTAAATTATGTCTTTTTTTTTTTGGGGTCCGGTTGTGGAGCCTGAACTCTGGGCCTGGGCGCTGTCCCTCTGCTCTTCAGCTCAAGGCTAGCACTCTACCACTTGAGCCACAGTGCCACTTCCAGCTTTTTTCTTTTTGCTTATGTGGTGCTGAGGAATTGAACCCAGGGCCTCGAGCATGCAAGGCAAGTGCTCTACCACTGAGCCACCTTCCCAGCCCTAAATTATGTCTTTTAATGAACAGAAAATTTTTACTTTGAGAACTAATGTATCTATATCTTTTGTCTCATAATATTTGGGTCAAATGTGAGAATCTATTATCATATTCAAAATCATCATGTTTATCATTGTTTATTAAGAGTTTTACAGTGTTAACTCATGTTTATAACTTTGTTCCATTTTGACTTAATTTTTATATATGATCTGAGATAGAAGGGTCTTTTTTTATTGTGAAAATGCCATACAGAGGGGTTAAAATTACATGGGCAAGATAGTGAGTACATTTCTTATCAAGCATTGTTGCCTCCTCCTTTGTTTCCCCATACCATCCCTTTCCCTCTCCACCCCTCACCCCACACCCCCACACCTTCACCCCCAACCCCCACCCTGCCAAAGTTGTAAAGTTTGTTTTTAATTTTTTCTTTTGCACATGACTTTCCAGCTGTGCCAGTAGTATCAATTGAAGACTTGTTTTTGTTTTTGAGAATGGTCTTGAGACTGATTTGTATGTCTATGCTTATAGCAATACCATGGTATTTTTATAAAAATAACACTGGGAATCAGGAGGTGCAAGTCATCTAACTTTAGCTCTTTCTTTCAAATTTGTTTTGGTTGTTGAGAAATTATAATTCCATGGAAATTTAGGAATAGCTTTTTGTTCCTACAAACCAAGCAGTTGGGATTTCAATAGACTGCAGTGTATGTGTATCTGTAGAGATATATTTTCCATTTACTTTTGTCTTTTGGGGAGATTTTTGTTTGTTTGTACTTTTTTCTGTGTTGCTCAGAATCAAACCCAGAGCTTTGTACATGCTATATCCCCATTGATTTTTTTTGAGACAGGATTTCTCTTATAATTCAAGTTAGCCTCAAAGTCACAATTCTTTCTTTCTGAGCCTTTGCAGTATTAACACTACAGGAATGTATATAATTAGCTCTTTAAATTTCTTTCATTAGTGATAAGGTTTTCCTTGTGCAATTTGAATTTTATTGAAAGGCTAACACAAACAGCACATAAAACTACCATTTGGGAGGAGGGGGGCGAGGTCATCAAATTTTAACTAAGAAAGTTTCTTGAAAATAGTTTGTGCTCTTGAATTTTTATTTCAATAGCAAATAAATACTGTGTTTTTAATTTTGCATCATTGTTATTTCTTTGTATTTTATCATTGTAGTCCAACATGAAGAAACAACCTACATTGCAATTGCTCTGAAGTCATCCATTCACCTTTATGCATGGGCACCAAAGTCCTTTGATGAAAACACTGCTATTAAAGTGAGTGATCTTTTCTTTTGAATCATACCATTTTTATTTTTTAAATTATATTTAGATATTTAATTATTGCTATTGAAAAGGTGATATACAGAGAGGTTAGAATTACATAAGTCAAGTAGTAGTACATTTTTTAACTAGGGAGGAGATAACTGTTTATAAAGAAATATACTCATTACCTTACTTATGTAACTGCAACCCCTCTATTCATCACCATTTTTCTTTTAAGAAGAAATTGTATGCAAAGCTGTATTTTATATTGTAAAAGTAGAAATACCATTTTTCTACAGTTAATGTAATTTGGATATATCATATCAATAATGATCATTTAACCATTTTTAGACAATCCACAGGCACTACATCCAGGGGAAATATGAGGAAAATCCCTGACTCACCCCTTACAGGACATTCCCACCAACTCCTCACTCCCATTTCCTGTAGTCAACATGAAGACATTTTCTTCTAGAAGTCCAAACACAGGTGTCTGGTGCGACCCCAGTGACTTGAAACTGAGAAAATCCTTGTTCTCTCTTAGTGGGGGTTGGAGAGCAGAGGGAAGGTAAGGAGAGATATGGAAAGGGTACAGAGAACCCCACTGGAAGCCACCAGAAACGCGAGAAAACCTTTGCTCCAGTTACTATAGTTGGATGTGGGGAAGAAAGTGGTGGTCTCCATTTCTTCCAAGCTGAAACTCCAAATTCATTCCCCTGTTGAAATATTGTGAGGAATGGTGATTAAGCTTATTGGGGGTTTTCCATCTTCTTTGTGATATAGCTGAAATTCTGTGGATCTGCCACAGAAGGGAACCATTTAAAAGTGTCCCAAAAGCTGAAACATTTATTGTGAGAGAATGGGGGAACAGGTAAACGGAGAGAGGAAATGTGGAAGAATATAGTTATAATATTCAGTGTACATATATAAAAATGGAATTGGGTAACTTCAGAGGATGGATGGGGTTGTGATAGACAGAGGACTGACCTGACAGAAAGAGTATATTGAGGGCTGGGAAGGTGGCTCAGTGGTAGAGCGCTTGCCTTGCATGCCTGAAGCCCTGGGTTCGATTCCTCAGCACTACATAAGCAAAAAAAAGAAAGAAAGAAAAGAAAGAGTATATTGATCAAGATGCACTGTACTCATTAATTGATATGTGAAACTGAAACCCTTTTTACAACATCTCAAAAATAAGAAAAATATTAAATTAAGATATAAATGTCCCAAACAAGCTGTTGCATATTTTTTCATACTCTGTAATCTGAGAGCTGTAAGGATATCATATATATATATATATATATATATATAATGCTTAGTTTTCACTTAAATATGTTTATTGTATAGTGAGGTCTGATAAATGAAACTGCAGCACTCTATCAAGTCAAATAGCTCTTAACCTTGGATGAACATCAGAATCAGCTGGACTATTTGTAAAATCATTTATATCTCAAATTGAACCCGAAGCTGAATTAGGGTATCTGTACTAGGCCTAGAAATCTGTTTTTATCAAATGTTCCAGATTATATTAATCTAGCTGGTCTGTGGATGTATTATAGGAAACCATTCATAGGGACATATACAGATAGACTCTAAAAAGATATTTATAAGATACTTCTGTATCCTAGGTCAGGATCTGTGTATATGACCTATTTTCTAAGCCAAAAAGCTTACCTGTGAAAAGTAAACATGTCTAATTCTTATGACTATTTCTTAAGCATATTTGCACAACAACTATGTCTCTTTATAAATAGAGCACTCTGGGTCTATTTGGACACAAATCATATCCCTGATCTGATCTTCCTAAACTTGGCCCTGGCTCAGCTGTCAGTGTTTGGGTATGGGTTTCTTCTTGGGTGTATGCTGATTGGTTATGGCTACCTGGTATGGAACTGAAAAATGAAGAGATAAGTTCAGTCTGTCGATCATGATACATAGTTCTTGTCCAAGTCCTCATCCTAGTTCATGAATCTCACCTAATGACTACAGTACAGTGAATCTTGTTAGGCTCAGTTCTCTACCATGACCATGAGTAGAAAGCATAGGAACCTAGCGTCTACCCAGTCTATGGTAGGTTAACATGTCTGGCCTTTTTCATTCCTTACTAAGTATGCACTGATCAATCAGCAGACTCCGAAGGAGACTATATGTCCTATGAAGCCTATATACGAATACTGGCAAAAATAAAAGCAGCTGATCCAGCGAACAGGTTTAAGAGACCAGATGAGCTCCTCCATTTGCTAAAGCTCAAGGCAAGGAATTTAAGGCAGCCAATACCTTCCAGAGCCACATGAAGCTCTTATGATCATTGGCAATGTGCTCTTTGAAGTCAAACAATGTTTAGAACTTAAATATAATTGCATATTTGTTGTAGTAATAGACCTAAGAAAAGTTTTTGTACATGGGTCCTTAAATACAATATGGCACTGAAACAATACATCTGGATTTTATAAACTTGTACATTTGGGAAAAGAATATAGACACTTTTATTTTAGTCAGAATATTATCTTGGCCTTTTGGCTATTTTTTAATTTTATATTTTCAGGTATTTCCAACTCTTGGTTATAAGCCAGTGACAGTTGACTTAGCAATTGGTCCTGAGAAGACATTGAAGATTTTCTTCAGCTCAGCAGATGGTTATCATATCATTGATGCGGAATCAGAAGTTATATCTGATGTGACCTTGCCAAATAATGTAAGATTCTAGAAATTATTACATAATACTATTAATTTTTCTGACTTCCAAAACTTGACTAGTTGAAAATTATAACTAGCAATTCCTTTACTGGAGTGGATATAACGTAAGAATAGAGTGCCAGAAAAGGGGCTATGCACAAAGAAAGATAACCAATAGTTTCATAGTACAGAGAGCAGAGTCTATTCTATAAAATAGTCTTTGTCTCATACAGTGTTTCATTGTTTTGGTTTGTTTTTTTGATGGGGGTTGTATAAAATGAATGATGTTTACATTTCAAATTTGAACTTTTACTGATAAACAAAGAGATCCTGACAACGTAGGCCCACATTACTATCTTGCCATTATTAGATAGAAGTTATACCTTCTGCATTCTCTAGACATCCATAATTATGCATTTATAGTAATTGACCTCAGCCAGCATGAGTTTGCAGTCCTTGCTTTAGTCTGGCTGGACATAATACATTCAGAGATATTTTTAATGAAATAGTGGTATTGAAACATTATTGTGAATAGCCTTCTTTAGTGTATTATTTTAACTGTAGTATATAACAAATTATAAGTAATTATCTTATAATATTGATATTCAATCAATTATAGTTGATCTTTCTGAAAAAAGGATTCAGCATGCAAATACAACTCACTTCTTAACTCTTAAATGGTTATAAGTATTACAAATAAGGCACAACCTTTAAAATATGGACAGTTCTAGAAATGCTGTAGATTATATATGAGCTTGAACGTAGCATAATATCCCATATACATGTGAAGTGTAAATATTCACTTTGAATTTAATGGTGACAATGATTGTCCTAATCATTATATTTAGAAAAAAGGCCTGAAACAACAATTTTTACCTTTTATCCATTCCCAGTTTTTAGACAATTAAACTTTTAGCAGCTTACCATTATGTAAAAATTCCCAGAAAAAATATTTATATCCATTATGTAAAAATTCCCAGAAAAAATATTTATATACATTTATATATACTTATGGGGGCAGATTAATACAGTGGGTTTGAAGTCAGGACCTCCCACTTGCTAGGCAGATGCTCTACCACTATACTTACACTTCTAGACCCTTTTTTGCATAGATTGTTTTCTGTTTAAAATCTTTTAAAATCCTTTAAATAGCTTTTAAAAATCATTTTATTATCTTTAGTTTTACAAAGGAGTTTCTATTGAATTTGTTTTTTATGTGTAAATGGATCTTAATCAGTGTCACTCCTTCCACTATTCCCCTCTCCCATCTATCACACACAATTTCTCTAGTTTCCCAGTGCCAATTTCATATATATACATTGAGTTTATTTTATTTATTTGTTTTGGGTAGTTTTTCTTGTTTTCATTTTCTTTCTTATTATTTATTTATTAATACATTCACTCATTGTAGATTATTATTAGTGTATTTGCCTACCATTCTACATTAGATACTTTCCAAGTAGTCTCTTTATATCCTGGCTGTCCTAGGCTGTGGATTGTCCAACTTGAGCTTTCTATCACAGTGAATGATAGACACATGCCACTGTATCCAGCCATTCATTGAAATAGAATCCAGTGAACTTCTTTTCCCTAGCATCCTCCATTCTGCACCTCCCAAGTAGCTAGAATGACAGACTTGACCCACTGTGTCCATTGTGCTTTTGCTTCATGGTTAGAACTAAGGGGCTCATGCATACCTTGCTTGCTCTGCTATCACTGTACAATTTCAGTCACAGTGCTAGCCTAGGTTTTTCTAAGTTACTGTAGAGATGGAGTCTTGTGGACTTTAATGCCTAGGCTGGCTTTGAACTGTGATTGTCCACATTGCAGCCTCCTGAATAGCTATAATTATAGGTGTAAGCCACCAATTCCAGGCTGGACTACGCTTTCAAACTATGTTAGTTTTCAAAATTTCTTTCAAAATCGAGCATATTTCCAATAATCACTTAAAACATAAAAAGGAATTGTCAAAAGAAATGTACTTGTTATCTTGCCCATGTAATTGTAACTCCTCTGTATGGTATTCTCACAATAAAAAATGTAAAAAAAAAAAAAAAAGAATTCCCTGAATCACTAAAAAAGAAAAAAAATCAGTAAATACAAAAAAAAAGCAATTGTCAGAACATTAGCAAAAATATCTTTAAAAATTATCTGGGTCATTCTGAAAAGTATTAGCTAATCACCCAATGGTTGCTTTTTATTCTCTACAATTCATGCTGTTTTGATATAGAATCACTAAACCTGTTCACCAAAACCACAGACTAATTTTTTTTAAAAAAACATTTTATTAGCATATACACTCATGCATTGTCTTCAATAGCCTTCTGCATCTTACTATTTGTTTAGTCATATCAGATAGCTTTAATTTAGATGTCAGGAAAGACTGAATTGCAACACAGGTCCAAGTTTACATTTATTTGAATAGCCACTGAAGAAGTTAGATCCCAGTGTTTGACCTGGCTAAAACAGTGAGGAAAATTATTTCATTTTGAAACCATCTGCTAATTACTATGGAAGTTAGAATGAGAGATGAGTTTTTTTTGTGTGTGTTTTTGTTTTTGTTTTTGTCAGTCATGGGGCCTGAACTCTGGGCCTGGGCACTGTCCCTCAGCTCTTCACCTCAAAGCTAGAGCTTTACCACTTGAGCCACAGCGCCACTTCTGGCTTTTTCTATTTATGTGGTGCTGAAGAATTGGACCCAGGGCCTCATGTATGTGAGGCAAGCACTCTACCACTGAGCCAACTTCCTGGCCCCGAGAGATGAGCTTTTAAAAGAAGCATCTTCTGACCTAATTAGGGTATTATGTATATAAAAATTATTTTTAGTTAGATACCCTAGTGTCTTGACCCATTAAAAAAGACCTAATATAAGAGCATGACATAGTGTGTGAAACAATGTTTTAAACTCTTATTTTTCCAAGACTACAAGATTACAAAAGCTGTAATGCTAAAAAAGAGACATGTGTGCTAAAGAATATCTCATTACTTCAGGAATCATCTAAGAAGCAAGAAACCCCAGCAGCTGTCTGGACTTACAGCAGTCCAGTTTTATTGCAAACAGATTTTGTTCAGACAAGTTTATTTCTTGCTATTTGTTTTATTCTCTTCCTTCATCTCGAAATTTTCTGATTCAGTTGCTCATGCAAGTGCCCAGGGAACGTATTAAAATTGCTTTTCGCCTCTGGATCCCCATTTTAGTTTTAAGGATTGTTGTTGCTGAGACATGGCCTCCAGCACTTGGCCTGAGTACAGTGGGTTTGGCAAGTATAGTTTCTGACTGTTTTTCTCTCTGTAACTTGTTAATTTGTAGAAACTACAGAAGCACAGTTGTTCATTTCTCAGGGAATTATTGCTAGTGTGACAGTATCTCTAAGTGTACTTTAAGGAATTTTGTCACATCACTTTATGTATCATAAAATATAAAAATGCTTAGACATTGCTTAGTATTTCTGGTTTATCACCTAATATGTCTCTGTGTGTACCGACTGTATTTTAGAGAAAAATTCAGCATCTTTTTGTAAGAAAAAGGAGATGGATTATGATTCAAGCTATGAAGACAGGATAAAGCTTTCCCCAGTGAGCATTACAAGCTCAAGCTATTTTTAGGTTTTTTTATTTTATTTTAATGAGTTAACTAATACCCTAGAACTTTGTATTATTTGGTTCACACGTGTATTGCTAAATTATTCATTAATTGTTGAAATAAATCTTAAGTTTATATCTTTAACAAGTAATGTTTCTTCCATTACCATATATATAGTTTTTGGAATTTCAAGAATTCACTTATGTTTGAAATATATCTATACTTTTTCAGATGAAATCATATTAAATATTGAATTAATATTTAATTTTCAAGGGTAATTGTTTTAGAACATAAGGAAAGCAACTTTTTTCAAGGATGAGATGTTATGCTATTTAGTTCAGAATTAAAAGTTTCTTTCCTCCCTGCATTTTAAACCTGCTTCTGGTCTTTATTACTCAACTAAGCTGCTTCAATTAAAAGAGTAGAGATAAAATGTTAGACATAGAAGTTTTTATGAAACATAATACCAGTCCATGGATATCATTCTACCACAGAATATCATCATTTTACCTGATTGCTTGGGGATTGGTGTGATGCTCTCCTTCAATCCTGAAGCTCTCTCTGTGGAAGAAAATGAAGAACTGTTCAAGAAGGTCCTTGAAGTGTGGAGAGATATACCATCTTCTGCAGGTATGTATATTTTTTACTCTTCAAGATAATGCCAGTGAAGCTTGGAAGTTAAATATGTATGTATGTATATATGCATGCATACATGTATGTATGTTCTAGGAAAAGATTTGCCAGATTATTTCATGTTCTCAGTACACATAGGGTTAATTTGGAATCCTGAACACTGATTTTCCTTAGTAAAATGAAAAACAAATGTTTGTTATGTTCTTAGCAAATTCACAAGAGAATCAAAGAGACATTGATTTTGGTTATCATGGTTGTTCACTGAAATAATTAAATAATTGCAATAGGAATAAACTCATTTCCATAATCTGTGATTTTTCTTCAACTTCCTTTGCTTCCAGACTTCACACTGATGTTGAACTTGCTTCTTTCCATTACACTGATTGTGGTGACTTACCTTTATCTTAGGAGACTGTCAGAGAGTCATAAAAAGACGAGCAAAACATATTTGTTCCCTACGTCAATGCTGTTCTGCTTAATGAATGCTATTCCTGTGAAAAATCAAAACATTCAGAAAAAAATGATATGTATGACTTGCTAGAATGTCTGTCAGATACAAACCCAAAGACATCATAAAGAAAACTGCCTTTTCATCTTCATCAGACCAGGACATTTTTTTTCTTTCTAAGTAATGTTTGACTACTGAACTGGTAGATTCAAATAAGTTGATATTCTTGTTTACTTCTGAGGTTTGGTGACAACAGGGGCAATTCAAGATGGGGTATGCATATTAAACAGCATGCATATGAAAAGTAAAAATACTAAAGAAGGCAAGATGATATGGTGGAAGATAACTATTTCTGAAAGGAAGAGGAATATAAAGGAGCAACTAAAGGGTAAACATATATCTGCAGCTGGGGGGTGAAGGATGTATATAGCAAGAGAGAGACAAAGATGGAAAGAGAAATGTAGGAGAAGCCAGAAACATTAGAAATCTCTATAAAGTGACTAAAATTGACCTGTCACCCACGTCACTTTCAGGACCACTTTGAGAGAAATTATTTTTAATGGTAACTTTTTCTATGGGATAATAGCAATTTGCATTCTATCACAGAAGCCTTTATTTTTGCATATGTAGTCAGGGCTGAGGAAAACCTGTGTCCTGAAAACCTGCCCCAATTTTTTCAAACAGGTAAGAACCTTCTCAGGATTTAAAACATTTTAAGTGACAGAAGATAAATGCTTTTGATAAAGTTGACAGATCTAAGGCAAAAGAAAATATCCTGTATCTTGCATATATGTTTATCTGATTTGGGGGAAGGAAAAGAGAATCACAAAATGGTGAGACAAAGGACAAAGGATGAACTAATGCAACAGTGATACTCACAAGACAAAATGTTAGAAATGAACTTTACAACTTGTGGAGTGAGGAAGTTGAAGGTGAGGGAAAGTGGGAGAAAATGAGGGAGAGGGCAAACTGACAAGAAGGGTACTCATTACCTTACTTGTGTAACTGTAACCACTCTGTACATCACCTTTACAATAAAATTAAATATTACTAAAAAAATAGAAATAACAAAGCTTGCTATATCTTTACAAAGGTACTTTGTTGATCAGTATGTTCATCAGAAATGGAAATAAGGAAATTCAGTTCATATCCCTATGTTTATTTCCCTAGACAAGTACAGAAATCAAAAAGGATCTCGAGAAATATTCTAGAGCCCTTCCCTTTATGCAAGACAATTTCTATACTATTTTTATCCTAGAACAAAACATTATTTTAAGTTGGCAGAATTTGAAAGACATTCAGAAGTAAGTAAATTATAACAACACAAATAAATGATATATTTTAGGATCATTTTATTAGCATATGTTAATTATGCAAAGTGAGGGGTTTCACTGTAATATTTCCATACATGCCCATACAAGTGCTTTGATCATATTCACCTTCTATATTACTATATCTAATCCCTCTTCCTCAAATCCACCAAGTCTTAGCTTTATTGCAAAAATTTTTAATGGGTTCAATTATGACTTTTTCAGGTGTGTATACAATGTCCTTTGAGCACATTAAGTTATATATATATATATATATATATGATAGTTTGAAAGATTATACTACAATTTAACACTGATGTTAAGGAAATCTATATTCTTAATTTGCTCTCTAGCTATAGCTGCTTTGTTATTTAAATCCAGCCCAGATCTAGATTTCTCTAATATAATTTTTACATTTCCATGAACTGTATGATAAACATTTTCAGTAATAAATTATCACTCTGCATTCTCAGGAGCATAGAGACTTAATAATCACAGAAAGTTCTATCAAGTAATCACACTTCCAAAAAACAGAATCTTTTTTTTTAATTTTATTTTATTTTATTTGTGAACATACTGTACAGAGGGGTTACAATTGCATGGGCAGGATAATGCGTACATTTCTTACCAAGCATTGCA
>NW_012267304.1:1684739-1691016 GCF_000151885.1 Dipodomys ordii
CGAATGCTTTTTCTGCATCTATTGAAATAACCATGTGGTTCTTATTCTTGCTCCTGTTGATGTGATGAATAATATTAATTGATTTGCGTATATTGAACCTGCTTTGCATCCCTGAAATGAATCCTGCAAAACACAGAATCTTATTTCAGCAAGCAGGTTACCATGTTAGATCAATGACTAGTGGCAGATGCTACAGGATTAAAGGAGAGACTGTATGACTATATGAATTGGACACTTGGATTTGCTAAATTGCCTATACATTTGGTATACAAAGTTTTATTCTGGGTAAATTATTTTTTTACTTTTATTTATTATAAAGGTGATGTTAAAAGTGGTTGCAGTTATATACATAAGGTAAAGAGTACATTTCTTGTTGAACATTGTTAGCCTCTCCCTTGTTTTTGCTCCTCCCCTCCCCGCTCCTGACTCCTCCCCTGCCAAGTTGTAAAGTTCGTTTCCAACATAGTATTTGTGAGTATCGCTGTTGCATTGGTTCACCCTTTGTCCTTTGTCTCACCCTTTTGTTGTAGTGTTTCCCTTCCCTTCCCAAAATCAGATAAATATATATATATATAAGACACAAGGTACCAAAGTCAAGAAGAGTGACAACAGAAAAAAATGAAGGAAAACAGAAATAACTTCTCACAGTACATTAAAAACAACAACAACAAAGAAAATTTTCTTGACTCCATATCTTGGAGTTCATTTCGATTAGCATCATTTTATAGGGTCATTGAGATTCCATCTCACCCCAGTTAGAATGGCATTATCAAGAAAAGAAATAATAGTAGATGCTGGTGGGGCTATGGTCAAAAGGGAATGCTGCTACACTGTTGGAAATGTAAACTGGTTCAGCTACTCTGGAAAGCAGTATAGAGGTTCTTCAAAAGACTAAACATAGAACTACTCCATGATCCAGCAATCCCGCTCCTGGCATTTACCCAGATAAATACAAGGCCACACTAAAGCCACCAGTATAACTATGTTAATTGCAGCATTATTTACCATAGCTAAGATACAGAACCATCCCAGATGCCCCTCAGTAGATAAATGGATCAAGAAAATGTGGTATATACACACAATGGAATTCTATGCTTCCATCAGAAAGAGTGCCATTGCTCCATTTTTAAGGAAATGGAAAGACTTGGGGAAAAAATCGTATTAAGTGAAGTAAGCCAGACCCAAAGAAACATAGGTCCCATGGTTTCCCTCATTTGTAATAATTAGTATATGTCTAGGAGAGTCCTAGTAGAGGATCACAGCAGTTCAATAGCTATGTGCATATGACCATATAAGATGATGCTAATCGATGTGTAAAATATATTACTCTGTGTAAAAATATTTTTTTTCATGGCAGGATATTGCCCTATAGTCCAGGCTGGCCTTGAATTCATGGTCCTCCTGCCTCAGCCTATCAAGTGCTGGGATTTTAAGTATGTAGTAGCACACACCAGGCCAAAAATACTATTTCTGATAAAGTGCACACTTTGGTGAAAGAATTCAAATCTATATTAACAGTCTATTAGTTGTTCCTTTCAGTTGGGCTACTGATTCTCTTTATTTCCGTTATCATCTTAGGTATTTTTAATTCTGGTCCAAACTGGACTTATTCATTTCTTTCAGAATGGACATTTTTGCAAGTCAAATATAATTTTCATTTAACATTTTAATGTTAATTTCATACACATGAGTCATTTGATTTTTAATAGGAAAGGAACAGGGCAGAATAAATGCTTCATAATTTTTTGAGGGTTCCATTGCTTACAGTATGCCTATGAAAGTGATTTCATAGAAGTTTAAAAATTCAGGGCTAAAGGGATAGAGTTTTTACCTGAAAAAAGTTAAATAATTCCTTCATGAGTCCTTTAATGTATATTTTATACACACAAACACATGTATCTGAATGCCAGGTAAATTTTGATTTGAACAAAGGCATACAAGTAATTTAAAGATCATGAAAATTTTCAAGGACTTAGGTGGGAAATATATCCACACAAAGTTTATTCTGTTCAAAATAGAAAATAGAAAATTAGATTAATGAATTCTGATTTTGATTATATATTTTGATATAAAACTGCTTTGTTTTTATATTTTCTAGATTATAATAACATGAATTGCAATCTTTATATTATTTTAAATGTTGGGAGTTCCATTTACTTATTTTCTTTCCCATAAAATGCACAAAGAACTGTAACTTGAAAGTTAAACATTAATGTTAACATGCCTCCCTGTGACAGAAAATATATTACATTAGTTTCCTATATGGCAGTTCACATAATTAGGTTTTTCTGCTCTAAAAAATTTTTCATGATCTGTATTGTCACAAAATGTTATAAAACAGGCCTCAAATTTAAGATCTTAATAAAATTTTTCTGAACAGGATCCTTAACAAGAGCAAATTAGCTTTAGTTCTAATTATAACATAGTAATTTATTTAATTGCATTCAGGTTACTAAAGTCATTATTTGAACAAGTCCTTTTGTATATTTTAATTTTTAAGAGACAGGCTTCCATGTAGGTAACATGAGCACAAATGCAGTAGCTTATTAAGTCCTCCTAATGGAAGTAGCATTGTAGCTGATGCGGTAGAGCTCTTGCCTTGAGCTGAAGAGCACAGGGACAGCTCCCAAGCCCAGAGTTCAAGCCCCAGGACCAACAAAAAAAAGACTTCCTATTTGAATGTAAGGTCACATGCTGCCATACCAATAAAATAAAGAATAGCTGTGGGTAAATCTTAATGTCTAAAAACATAGTAGACTGAATATAGACTATATTTGTGTTCTTAGCAAATATAAATAGAAGAATTAATAGACATCTAGCAATTCAATGTTGGATGCAAAGATGCCTTCAGGCAGCTTATTTGATGACACTCCAGAATGGAGAAATGACTAAATGATTGATTACTGAATAAGAGAAAACTACAAACCTTTATAATCAAACCTTGAGTGTGGTTTTGCTTTTGTTACTGCTAGCAAGACTTTATGTTGTTCTGAGTTTTTTTTCTTTTGTATTGAAGCTTTTGAGTGTACACAGAGAACCACTGGATGGGGCCAGAAGGCCATCGAAGTGCGCTCTTTGCAATCAAGAGTTCTGGAAAATGAGCTGAAGCGCAGGGCAATCAAGAATCTGAGATTTCTCTGTACCCGAGGTGACAAGGTATAATTTACACTGTTAAATTAGAGCAAAAATTAGGCAACCATGTGAATTAACTAAAGCAATGTATGTCTTTTTCCTGCTGGCCATAAATGTATAAGTTATATATTTTTCAAAATAGCATACCATTAATTAAAACAATGTTCCTTTTTTTATTAAAACACTGATTTGGTAAATGACAATTTTTCCAAAACAATCTCATTAGCAAAAATGTTATACTCTCTAATTATGTCTTTTTTCTTTTCTGTTTTTTAATATGTATTTTTATTGTAAAGATACTGTACAGAGGGGTTACAATTATATGCGTAAGGTAATGCGTACATTTCCTATCAAGTATTGTTACCTCCTCCTTTGTTTTTCCCTTACTATCCCTTCCTTCCCCACCTCCCCAACTCCTCCCTTCCCCCCCCCAACAAAGTTATAAAGCTCGTTTACAACATAGTGTTCTGTACATCCCATTGCCACAATGAGTCAACCCCCATCTCTATTTCAGCACCCTATTACTTTCCTTCCCCTCCCCAAATTAGAAAAATGTACATACAAGATGCAGGACACTGGAATCAAATACACTGAAAACAGGAGTTATACCATGGGGAGAGAACATACCAAAGAAACAAAAGATCAAATAGTATAAGTACATTAAAAAACAACAGCAACAAAGATAAAACCTCTTGTGTCCCTATCTTGGGGTTCATTTCGCTTAGCATCATCTTATGTGGTCATATGTACATAGATTTTGATCTTTTCTGCTTGTCCTAGACATATACTAATTATTTTAATATATATTTTATTCTAAAGATACTGTACAGAGTGGTTACAGTTACTTGAGTAAGGTAATGAGCACATTTTCTATTGAGCATTGTTAACCCCTCCTGTTTTTCCCCTAACATCCCTTCCCTCCCTACCTCCCCAACTCCTCCTCAGCCCCCCAAAGTTGTAAAGTTCATTTGCAGCATAATGTCTTGTACATTTCATTGTTACAATAGCTCAACCTGTATCTTTATTTCAGCATTTTGTTATTTCCCTTCCCCTCCCCAAATTAGAAAAGTGTATATACAAGATACAGGGCAGCAGAATCAAATAAAGTAAAAAACGGGTTATAGCATGGGGGGAGAACATATCGAAGAAGCAAAAAAATCACATAGTACATTATAAATACGTTTAAAACAACAACAACAAAGATAAAAAACCTCTTGTGTCCCTATCTTGGGAGTTATTTTGCTTAGCATCATCTTATATGGTCATATGTACATAGCTTTTGAACTTTTCTGCTTGTCCTAGACATATACTAGTTATTGAAGATAAGGGAAACCATGGGACCTATGTTTCTTTGGGCCTGGTAACATCACTTAATATAATTTCTTCTGAGTCTTTCCATATCCTAATAAATGAGGCAATGTCATTCTTTATGATGGAGGCATAGAATTCTATTGTGTGTGTGTGTGTGTGTGTGTGTGTGTGTGCGTACCACATTTTCTTACCCTACCCCTTAAGCTCTACCCCTTAAGCCACCGTTCCGGTCTGGGATATTGCTTACTAATATAGAGTCTCATGAACTTTGCTACCCACTTTACTATGTGTTGCTTAGTGATCAGTCTCCTGAATAGCTATGATTATAGGAGTAAGTCACCAGGACCTGGCTCCATAGTAACTTTTAGATTTTTTTATTAAAGTGATACTTTAAAATAAAAATGCTTTAATGAACCTTCCTTTAAAATGTTTTATGATTTTTGGGCTGGGAAGGTGGCTCAGTGGTAGAGCGCTTGCCTTCCATGCCTGAGGCCCTGGGTTCGATTCCTCAGCACCACAAAAGCAAAAAGAAAAAAGCCGAAGTGGCGCTGTCGCTCAAGTGGTAGAGTGCTAGCCTTGAGCTGAAGAGCTGAGGGACAGTGCCCAGGCCCAGAGTTCAGGCCCCACGACTGGACCCAAAAAAATGTTTTATGATTTTTGATTGACTTGTATGAATTGCACATATTAATGGGATTCAGTGTGATATTTGAACACATGCATACAATTTGCACTCTGTGTTCAACTTCCATTTATCCTCTCCTCCTACATGCTTTCTATCTCTAGCCATCACTATTCTACATACAGATCAAGTATTTTTAGCTTCTACACATAACAAAAAATGTAGTATTTCTCTATTTATATTTTGCTTATAAACAACATATGATCTGGTTCCATCCATGTTGCCATACATGGCATGACTTCATTATTAATCTTTTTGCCATTATTTGTATGTACCATATTTTTATACATTTATCAGTAGATGGCCACCTTGGATGATTCCAAAGTTGTTGTGGATCAGGCTGCATTAACCATGTTTATATAGGTATCTTTTTGATATGCTGATTTTGTTTCCTTTGGTTATATAATAAGTAGAGTTGCCAGAATAGAGTCAATCATGGAGTAGATTAATTTTATTTTTTTATTTCGTATTTTAATTGTGAAAATACAATACAGAGGGGTTACAATTACATGGGCAAGATGATGAGTACATTTCTTATCAAGCATTGTATCCTCTTCCTTTGTTTCCCCTTCCCATTCCTTCCCATCCTCCCCCTGCTCCCCACCCAATCCTCCCCCCTCCCACTCCACACCAAAGTTGTAAAGTTCGTTTTCAACATAACAACTTGTACATCTCATTGTTGCAATGGGTCCACCTGTATCCCTATTTCAACGATTTGTTTTTCCCCTTCCCCTCCACAAATTATACCAACATCAAATACAGTGAAAGCAGGGGTTATACCATGGGGGAGGGACATACAATGCAACAAAGAAATCATCTTATAAATATGTTAGAAACAATTGCATGAAAGAAAAAAAACATTTGAATACATATCTTAGGATTCATTTCCCTAACATCAACTTATCTGACATTTTCTGATTGACTCATACATATACTAGATATTGCAAATAAGGGAAACCATGGGACCTATGTTTTTTGGACCTGGCTTACTTCACTTAATATAATTTTTTCCAAGCATTTCCATTTCCTAACAAATGGGGCAATGTCATTCTTTCTGATTGAGGCATAGAATTCCATTATGTATATATACCACATTTTCTTGATCTATTTATCTACTGAGGGGCATCTGGGTTGGTTCCATATCTTAGCTATGGT
>NW_012267304.1:1691701-1707327 GCF_000151885.1 Dipodomys ordii
TATTTATTGGGCAGTTGTTTCTTTGAAGATTTGTTGTTGGGGGATTTAATTTTTTGAGTTCCAGGTATATTTTAGATAGGAGACCCTTGTCCGATGTATGGCTAGTGAATATGTTCTCCCAGTCCATGGGCTTTCTATTGATCTTGCTAGCTATGTCCTTTGCCATGCAGAAACTCTGTAATTTCATGCAATCCCATTTGTCCAACCTTTCTTTGATTTGTTGTGTTTCTGGGTCTCTATTAAGAAAATTTTGGCCTGTGCCAACAAGACCTAGTTCTCCTATTCCATCCTGTAATGTTTTCAGAGTGTCTGCTTTGACTCTGAGGTCTTTGGAGTTGATTCTGGTGCAGGGTGATACATAAGGATATAGTTTTAGTTTTCTACAAGTAGTTAACCAATTTTTCCAGCACCATTTACTGAAGAGACTGTCTTTCTTCCATTCTATTTTTTTAGCTCCCTTATCGAAGATTAGATGGCTGTAGGTCTGCAGGTTCATTTCTGGTTTTCAATTCTATTCCATTGGTCCTCAGGTCTGTTCTTGTGCCAGTACCAAGCTGTTTTGATTACTATGGCTTTGTAGTAGAGTTGAAAACTGGAGAAACCTCCAGCACTGTTCTTTCTGTTTTTGATGAACCTCCACACTATTCTCTTTAATGATGCCAGTAATTTGTGAAGGTTTCTTTGTCACAATATCTTTGGCAACAGTTTTTTGGGGGTTTGTTTGCAAATCAGTCTCTATAGCTTTCAATGTATTATAGGAATAGAAATGCATTTCCAGAAGGAAAATATGTTTACCAAGAATCTAAATATATGGTAGAGTTTGTGCTTGGTAGTTTAAAAGTTATCTCAGTTTACCTTAACAGGTATGTATTATGATTTTTATTGTTGGAAAGAAAAATATAATTGAGTTTTGGCAATGACTTGTGTAATTTAATCAGATTCAACAAGCATTTCAAATCATAAGATGAACAAGGTTGTTACATAAAATCATCACCATTCTGAGATGGTATGAAAAATAAAATTGTGATAAATACCAATATTAGGAATAAAAAAACATTAGAAATTACTACACAAGACTCACACTAATGCCAGAACAAACAGGATTAAGCACTGCACATCATCAGAGAGGGCCAATTTTCAGTATAACGTGATGGCAGGAATGACTGTTGGAGGTCAGATAGATCTAGGAAACAGTCCAGAGTCTGCAACCTAACTAGGTACAAGAACTGGAGAAATGTGATTGGTCTTTCTGAGCCTTACTGAATTCTTTCATCTCCAAGACTAGTATAAAGCATTTTAGGTTCGAGCATGAAATTTTGTATAATAAGTATATAGTAAATTACCTTACAGTTTGCTACATAAACTATGTTAAATTGAGGCTATCTTATCTTCATCAATATTATTTCTCAGACTTTCCTAATTAAAGCCATTGTGAATATAAATAAGCTTATTCCTAACAAGGGGGCATTTATTAGATATTTATGTCTGTGTTCTCATCTAATATTCTTCATGGAACTACTCACATTGAACAATATGTCCTTGTAATCCTTTGGGTTTGCCTCCTTTTAACAATATATTTAGGTCAGTCAATTTCATTTAAATAGAAAATTGTGCCAAGGCAAAATTTGTAGTAGCTACTCAGACACCAGCTGCAACAGTAAACAACATCCAAATAATTTTATATGAAAAGAAAAGCCAATTAGAGTAAAAGTAGGTTTTTAAGCAAGGAATTGTTAGTCTAATCTAATTGAGAAATTCAGTAGTTGAATGCCACCTACAGAAAATAATTTTACTTAAATTAAGTGAATTGCAACTGTATAGAGCACAATAAGACCTTATTTGTAAGTATATAATTTATACTGCAAACTAATTTAAACCATCATTCTCTGAGGAAAAAATAGCATTTTAATTAGGAGATGAAGATTAGTTGACATTATAGCTATATAGTAGTAACTCAACACTTTATTATATATCTGGTTGCAATGTACGATCTACTGATGGTGTCTTTTTCTTTTTAAAGGTGTTTTTTACCTCTACCCTGCGCAACCACCACAGCCGAGTGTACTTCATGACTCTTGGGAAACTTCAAGACCTCCAAAGCAATTATGGTTTTTAAAAGGTTCCAGTGATTTGTTACATCTACATTTATGATACATATTCAATTGCATCTTCACATTTCTGAGATTAAATGAGCATTCTTTTATTGCTAGAGAAAAAATTAAATCAGAAACTTAACTTTTTATGTAGCACAGAGTAGTTTTAATGAGAAATGCAGCTTTATATATAAAATTAACAATAGCAAGCTCTATGTACTCCAATGATGTACAATGTCTTTTGCACAAACTTTGTAACTTTTGTTACTGTGAATTCAAACATTATTCTTAGGTCAGTCTGGACAGTATCTGTATTCAGACTTACAATACTAAGTAAAGAATCTTATTATGAGTTAGATTACCAACAAAAGAATTGGCCATGAATAAAACTTCTCCAGAGGAGAAAAAAGTTAAATTTATCCATGATTTTTTTCAAAGAAACAAAGATTGTAATGACTATGTGATAGTCTAGACTATGGTTGAACAACCTGCATGCCCAGAGTACTTTGAAGTGATAAATGAGGACACATCCTCCATCTCCTCCCAAGTAAGATCATAGTCAAAGGCTAGTTGTATTCTTTTTTACTCCTTGTTCAACTGGTTTTCTCCCTATGAGAAGAATAAAGGGAGGGTTTATATGCTTGATTTTCCTCGGAATCCTCAAAGACGTGCAATAGCTATTTTTACAAATCACTAAATTATATACTTGTAAGGCTGAATACAGAACTGAACTTCAATACATATGTACTGTAGAAAGAGTTTTCTCTTTTTAATACTTTAAGTAGGCGTCAAATTCTGTGCCCAAAATTAACTTTTTTTTTCAAAATCATTACCTGGCCAATAATATGACATTCACACAGCACTAAATATTTACCCAAACCTAAATTCAAGTGCTTAAAATTTTCCACTTACTAAACAACAAAAAGTGATAAAACATAAAACAAAAGACTTCAATGATGAATACTTACAATTTCATGTTTCAAATGCTGTAAAATCAGTAACTAAGATTACTCAAACCCAGATTTAGTGTTTTCTATAATGAAATGAAGATTTTGAAAAAAAATATCTACATCTGTAAAGTTAGAATAGTGAAAGTCATGCTAGGCCCATCACTCAAAAATGGTATAGACGCCATAGATAGGTGATGTTTAGTCACCTATGGTAACTGCTACCTGGTGAAAAGCATAATTAATACATATCCATCCTCAATGTCAAGGTTAGTTCTGGGGCAAGAAGCCAAAGAACCACCACAAAGTATACCTCATTAAGAATTCCTCTAGCTCTGCTTCTAAAATCTTTAGATGGTGCTAGCAGGACAGTAAGTTTTAAACTACCTTGTTACCCAAAAATCAAAAGCAGCTGATTACATGTGAATTCATGATAGCACATCATTTCTTGGCACCCAAGTGCCAAAACTGAAGATTTGGATTTTCCTAACAACTTTTATCAAGATCAAGAGTGTAGTAACTCAGAGTTGAGAATGTAGGAGAACTTGAATCCGTTAACTAAAGAAATAAATGTGAATCACGTTCTGTTACTGTGATACAATAATGTGATTCTCCAACTGGCTCATCCTTCAGTGTTTACAACACAAACGACTTTTTAAATGCAATCGTTTTGCAAAGGAAAACAAACTTCTATTTCAAAATATTTTCATAGAGGTAGTGTACATTATTATGTTTGTACACCAATAGGCCATGGGGAACTCTGTGCAAGTACCTCATTGCTGAGCAAATGGAGCTTGCTATGTTTGAATTTCAGATTTTTTTCTCATTTATGTAGTATGTAGGAGCAAGTCTTTTAATTCTTTTTTTCTTAATAGTATGTACTCAAAGTTAAAATCATATAGTTAAAAGTAGTTTAGGAAGTCAACTCCCGTTGTCCTCTGTGGCGCTTATCCAGCAAACATAGGCAAGAGTGAAGAGAATCTTTGAGATGTTTCAAAGCAACCACACATGAAAGAATGGAAATGTGTAACTGAGCTTTAAAGGACATGATGTTAATGAAGAAAGAAAGCTAGGCACATAGCAAGAAGGGAGATTATGAAATGAGCAGCCATATAGAAAAGATTGACATTATTTGAAATCGTTCATAGGTAAAAGACATTTCCAATAGAGATTCAAATCAGTCAGGATTTACATCCTTTTCTAACTGAAATAAGAAAGTGAAGGGACAATGAAATCTTAAAAGTACCTTGCTGGGTGCTTCGTAATAGATGGAAGAAATTATATCTCTACATCACTTAGAGTAACAACACCTGGAAGCTCTAGCCCTTCCCAGAAGGGTGGGATGAATTTTCTGGAAGGCAGTTTTCCCTAGTCATTTTGTTTGAAGCATGGAAGATTTAGCAGGTTGTGAGCAGCACTGTTTGTTTTTATTTTAGTGAAATTTTGTTTTGTTTTGTTTTGTTTTTCACCAAAGCCATTTTCCATAATAAACCACATTATTGGAAATATATGAAAACTAGAAAATAATGGCTAAACCCAAGTTGATGAGAAAATTTTCTGAGTGGTTGAGTCAGTTAAAGGAAGGTAAGAGCCTGAGAAGAAACAGTAAGAAAGTGTAATCATTTAGATGGTAAAATATGCAGGAATCACACATGTATTCTTACTCTTTCTTCCTCCCTCTCCTTCTCTCTTTCCTTCTTCTTCTTCCTCCCTGTGTCTTTCCCTCCCCTCCTCCTTCTCTCTTCATCTTCCTCTTCTCTATTTCACACACAGTTACTATTTTCAGTAAAACACATTAGAATGCACACAATTTAACTTTCAATAACACATTATAATACACAAATTTTAATGTATTCAGTAACACGTTAGAGTACAAACATTGCAACATTTTTATTACTACCAGTTTTGAGATAAATTGCAATCACTAAGTAATTTTTTTTACCAAAAGTCAACTAGTTTAGATGATATACATAAACTGAGGAATGCAACACACATGCAATGGGATCTTTTAAGTACTCTTCAATTTGTTTCTAGAAATGTATGCCTCTTTTAAACAACTTATATCCAACCTATACTCTTAAAAATATTGTAACAGTCTTTGAGACTGCTAATTGTTTAATCAGAAATTCTGTAATGAACGTATTCTTCAATCTTTAAAAATAAAAATTTTCAAAAGTTATTGATCAGTGTCATTATTTCAATATAATTGTGTAATGGCTTGGAATTAGGAGTTATTGGAGAACATAATGTTTTAAATTATGTAATAATATTATTGATTAGAAGATGTTAGGAAATTTGCCCTTGTATTGAGAATTCTGACCAAGAAGAGATATATCAATGTTATATAAAAAATCTTCTAGGACGTGGCACTGTGGCTCAAGTGGTAGAGCTCTCGCCTTGAGCTGAAGAGCACAGGGACAGCACCCAAGCCCAGAGTTCAAGCCCCACAACCGACCAAAAAAAATATTCTAGCTACAATGAGTAAATTATAAACTGATAAATTTTTCTTAAACATATGAGACTTTACTGATAGGCACAAAGTCACATGATATGGTTAAAAGCCAACAAGTTTTACTGCTGCCTCACCTACCATCCTAACTAAGTCTAGTGGAAAGGAAAGAGGAAGAGCCCTATACAAAGGACAGGTTTTGTATAGGCTGATAGTAGAAACAGAAGGTAACATTACCATGCCAAGTTATCCACGAAGCTGATCCTTTCATTTGGGACCAAAAAAGCATCACTTCTCTCAGCATGAAGCATGAGAGGCATGATTCTTGTACTTCCTATCATTTCAGGACATTCTGGAGAAATGTTCATCATGCTGTTCCATTAAAGGCTTCTGAACTTATACATAATGTGTTTAAGTATGCCCAAGTATCCAGAAGTTAGAATACCTACACTAACATGATACTTTTACAGGCTTTTAGAGGGTAATTTCAAAGTGTTTCATTCAACCATATTGATTTATTCCACTTTAATTTCAACTTCTTTTAAGGGATAGTGTTCTGAGCCGAGGGATAAAAGTATGATCACAATTCACAATTAGCTGGGACAGAATGAGGCCCAGCTCATCATTCTTGAAGGCCTTTACCAAAGCACAAGCACAAGACAGGACATGAGTAGACTCAGTGAGTTAATTTTTGAGTCACAGTGCTGAAAAAAATCTATTGATTAAATACTTTTTTCAACGCTGATTCCCCATCTAAAAGAACCTTATTATTTATTTACAAAGCCTTTACCTACACTTGAGTTATACTGAGATTCTTTTTTTTTTTTTGATTCAACCACATCTATCACCAGCCACTGTGCAAGGTCAAATAGGGGATTTAATGGAGAAAACCAGAAATAAGCAAACAGTTACAATAGTGCATGTCTTTTTAAAAAAACCTAATATAAAGCTGTCTAAGTAAATAGATAATATAGCCAGGCACTGGTGACTCACACCTGTATTCCTAGCTACTCAGAAGGCTGAGATCTCAGGGTCGAAGTTCAATTCCAGGTGGGGCAGTAAAGTCCATGAGACTCTTATCTCCAATAAACCAACAAAAAACGAAATGGTGCTGTAGCTCAAGTGATAGAGTGTTTGCTTTGAGCTGAAGAGCTGAGGGACAGTGCCCAGGCCTTGAGTTCAAGCCCCATTACTGACAAAAAAATAGGGGATGGAGTGACGTATAGGGTAGAGTATATCCAGTCTAGTATAAATAAGAAAGTGATCTGAAGAAAATGATCACTTGCAGGGAAGTTGTTTTGAGAGATAAATCATTTCAGGTTATACTAAAATTCTTGAAGACAAGGACTGTGTCTCCTCTGACTCCAACAACTGAATGATGTTAGCTAATGAATTAAAGTCAAATATGCTCTAGAAAGCCTTATCATGTGTCATGCCAACAGATGCAAAATAATGATCACTTCCATATGGACTTATATTTTCAGTCGTATAGTAGAGAAAAGACTAGATAAATATAGGGTTAACCTTTTTATTCAGCTTTGCTACACCATATGCCAAAATACCTCATTTGATGCTTAGCATAAAGAAAATATTCAATAAAAATACAAGCTCGGGGGAAAAATTGGGATCTTTTATGAGACTAGATCACTCTTTATGGTGTTTCATTTAAAACCACTTAAAATCCACAAATCCATTTGTTATTTCATGAAAGTATTACCTCTGTCCTTTTGACTAAAGGCAATTAAAGGGAAAGAAAGGGTGAGTCTGATCACATTGCCTGCAAGGAAAATGCCTGTACAACTAATTGATGATAATTTAAAAAACTATGGGGAAACTTAAAAAATAAACATAAAGTAAATGTCAGGGGAGGATTTTATCCCACAAATATAAAAATAAAAGATATAGTTCACCATAATTCTGTCTTTTAACATTTATGTGCTTACCTTTTAAAGAAACACAAAGAAGCCACTATGAGCTTTTAGTTACTCCTCAAGGTTTATGAGTAATGGCAAACACTGCTTACATGAAAATACCACAAGAATAAGCCACTCAACTGGAATCCAACATTTGGTTTTAAATGTAACTTTTTCCCCCCACAGGATTAACTTCGTATTGTAACATCTTCTGATATGTTTATGGGTCTTCAAAGATTTTTAATACACTGTCCTATATATTTGATATACTTTCTCCCATAAACAATTATATCTCAAGCACTTTTCTGGCACATAGAATTTTTTTTTGTTTTTTGTTTTTTACTGTGGATAGGCAGATAAACACACCATTAAGATGATTCTCACAAAATGAGACAGTCAGAAATAAGTATCATGAAGTTCAAAGCAAATTGAAATACAAAAAATGAAAAGCTTCTCCCCACAAGTGAAATTAAAGTTATATAACAAGCTGATGAATGTGAGCTTCATAAAACATATTATGAAATATCATAAAAATACAGCATTTATGAGTTTTATTTTCTAAACATGAACATGCAAAACCCAGATATATATGTACAGTTATTTGGACTCATATTCTCATCCTGATAATCTGAGAGAAAATTGAAAACTAATGTTGAGGCTTTCCTCTTTCATCTACCACAGTTATATAAAGGACATGGGTATCTTGCATACATTAGAAAACTCCATCACTGGTCTTCACTCACATACATTGCTATGGTTAATGCTTACTTAGTCTCTGTGAATCTAGAGCTTCCAAAACATGTCTTGTAATGGAAATCTTTGTTAAATCAGCACCCCAAGGCCTTAGACAACTAGCTTCCTTGGTATTGATTATGTGTGGTTCTGTCCTGTTTTACAAACCCTAATTCCTTCTATCCTTTCTCAGAACTGCTGTACCTCTCTTCCTCCTCTAAGCCCTTATATTCCTGCCCCACCTTATCTCTTGTAAAATGAATGTACCTCTTTCCATTTCCTTTTGAGAAAGGCCAAATATAATCATGCTAAAGAAATTAGTTTTTTTAAATAGCAATACATTTTGAAATAATTTTTCTTTAGCTTCTCTATAAAACCTCTTATTCACAAGAATAAGGAATACTGTATGAGGTGGAGGAGGAAAAATTAGAACTAAAAGATTAAAATTAATTTTCCTATCCACCTGTGTTTAATAATCTAATATAAGCAAAAAATTAAATGGGAAAAGCCAAAAATTCCGAATCATTCCCTACCACTTTCTATAATCTCTTCCTTAGTGTCCGTATTCCTTCCTTTTCACTACGTAGCAGCTTCCTCAAATCCCCTCTGCTAAACCTTTGCTCCTTTCTTCCTGATAGCCCCACCTTTAAATCCATTGCTATTAAATTTTTTGGTTTTTTATTTAATTTTATTATGAAGGTGATGTATAGAGGGGTTACAGTTACATAAGTAAGGAAATGAGTATGTTGTTGGTGAGAAGTGTTACCCCCTCCCTCATTTTTCTCCCACTTTCCCTTTCCCTCAACTCCCCCCATCAAGTTGTAAATGTTTTATTCCTCTTTATTGAAGTATGGTATAAAACACACACACACATACACACACACACACACACACACACCCCACACCATTTCTTCTTGTCTCAGTAAGCGTGTGCTGCGGTAACAAAATACCTGAGACTGAAAAAAAAAAAACTTAAAAAGAACCAAAATTTATTTCTCACTCCTCTGAAGGTTATAAAATCTAAGACCAAAGTATGAACAAAGTTGATAAGGGATAATTTTTGATTTGGTGTTTTATTGCTGTGTCATCTGAAGAGAATGACCAGGCAGAAAAGATGAAAGAGGGAAACTTGCCCACTCAAGATCTTTTATAAATGCATAAGTGAAGGAGGAGACTCCATAGCCTAGGCACCTCCTGAAAAACCTCATGGCCTAGTTGTCTACTAAGACACTTAACCTCTTAACGATAAATTTGAACTGAATTTGAGAAATTCAAATATTCAAATGTTCTCAAAACATTTTATTCAACAGTACACTTAAAATTCTGATCATGTTAAAACTATCTAAATGTTTTTTGGTTAACTTCTCTTCTGATTCATGACTTCCTGCCCAATAACTTTGACCACATTATGTCATCGATACACTGTTATATACCATGTTATTACCAATAGTTATAACTTTTGTAAGCTCATTTTCAAGTGCCCCACTGTATCATCACTGCCTTCAGTTTTTAGTGGATGCCATCTTTTATTTTTGGACTGAGATAGCTCCTTTTACCTCACAATCCATGACTCAACACATTTTTACTGCCCTTCACTCTCATTCATATAGTTGTTGCAAAAGAAACACCAAAATGTTAAAAGTAGTTATGTACCACCATGTGCCAATGACTCATGCCAGTAATTCGAGCTACTCAGAAAGCTGAGATCTGAAGATCATGGTTCAAAGCCAGCCTAGTCAAGAAAGTGTATAAGACTCTTATCTCCAATTAACTACCAAAAATCTAGAAAGGGAGCTATAACTCGAGTGGTACAGCAGTATCCTTGACACAAAAGCTCAGGGATAGTGCCCAAGCCCTGATTTCAAGCCCCAGAACAGGTGATCTTGCATGCATGCATATGCATACAAACACACAATACCTAGAAGTAGGAACACATATGACTCTGGTCATCCTTATAATCTGAATTGTTTGTTGTGTGTATGTAGTATTTAAAACTAAAATAACAAAGGCCTCATCCTCCCCCACCAAAGCCCTGATTATATACTCTCTGTAGTATTTATGAATGTCATAAATGCCCCCATGCCTCAAAGCTCTTTTATCCTCTTATCAGCTGTTCCTTTTACTTTGATGCCCCCTACTTTGATCTAGGTACTATTTTTTAGTGGAATAGAGCAGGATGAAATAGATAGAAGTTACCTCACCTGGATGCTATCAGAAGGAACATGGCATTTCCCTGAGCTTTAATGAAACTGCCCCTACTTAGTGTTTGGTTTTATACCTGTACTGAAGTTAGTTATTCTATGTAAGTGTTAGACCAAGTGCAGAAGAAAATAGAAGCAATATCTATTTTCCTATTAGTCTTAGGATCTCTTAAGCCAGCCAAAAACCTCTCTTACAACTGTTTGTCTTATGAAAAATTGTCTCCACTAAGTGGTGCTATAATATCAAATATAAGAAATACAGACCATGAGTTCAATAATTTTATTAAAATAACAAGGTATTTAGAGTTCTTCAAGAATAATAATGTAAATACAGGCTTATTTTCCTCCAAATATTTTACTGGCTTATTCAAAAATGAGTATTCAGAAGGTGAGGTGTTGAAGTGCTAGGGATGGGACATATAAACTACCCTTAATTTCAGGACTCCATTTCATACCATATTGTCTACAAATAGAGGATTAGAGTTTTAACCTTTCTGAATTTTATTTGCCATTCCCCTAGGTAATTGCAAGCTTATATAATAACTTGATATTCTAGTTCAAGGAAATGCCTGAATTTTAGGATTATATGTAATACAGTTTTACTAACTGGGTTTCCAACTGTACTATTTAATTTTTGTATTATCTTTTTATCTAGAGTCATGATGAAAATTGGAAGGCATTTTTGCACCCAGGGTAGAGGCTACAGTGTTCAGTTGTTTCTTGAAGCACTGCTCTATATGTAGCTGTGAATATATTTGTAAGATATTATTACTCTCTTTCAACCAGATTGCTTTAAGTAAATATTGTCCTTCATAATGTAAGACATTTCAGTCAAAGGCTTGAGATCAAAGTCTGAGATACTTCAGAAAAAAAGTAATTTGGAAGGGCAAAAACAAATCGTTAACAAGGGATACAGGTGGACCCATTGCAACAATGAGATGTACAAGTCGTTATGTCGAAAAACGAACTTTACAACATTGGTGGGGGGGGGAGGATCAAGTGGGGGGCGTATGGGAAGGGATGGGAAGGGGAAACAAAGAGGAGGCAACAATACTTGATAAGAAATGTACTTGTTATCTTGCTCATGTAATTGTAACCCCTCTGTACAGTATTCTCACAATTAAAAGAAGAAGAAATAATTTGGTATCAAGACTTGAACATCAAATCTTTCACAAGTTTCTATCTTCTTTTTTTTTCTTTCTTTCTTTTTGTCGGTCATGAGGCTTGAACTCTGGGTTTGAGCGCTGTCCCTCAGCTGTATCAGCTAAGGCGAGATATCTACCACTTAAGCTACAGCGCCACTTCCGGTTTTCTGGTGGTTTATTGGAGATAAGAGTTTCACGGACTTTCCTGCCCGGGCTGTCTTTGAACCCCGATCCTCAGATTTCAGCCTCCTGAGTAGGTAGGATTACAGGCGTGAGCCACCGGCGCCCAGCCCCAAGTTTCTATCTTGTAGGCATTTTTTTTAAGATTTCATACTTCTCATTCACACATTTGTATAAGCTAAGTCCTTAAACTGTGAATGATGTAATACACACACCGTTTGAAATGGCTCTGGATATTGGGGGGTTGCATAAGAATAAGGACCCCAACTCAAAAGAAACTCAGTAAGGTATTGTTTACTTCTGCATAAAGGTGCACCATCAACCAAAAATCTGGCAAGCAAGCACTCAGAGAAGGCAGGATGCTCACACTTTTACCCATAACCCAGCAAACCCTGTCCATCTGTTCTCATTGGCTGAGCATAGGTTCACAATCTGAAAAAGGATGTGGCTTCATTAATAGTGTAACTAAATTTTAAGGAGTTTCTAATAGGATGTCTTAAAGTATAGCAGGATGAGGATGTAACTAACATGTAATTAACCAGGGCCAAGTCCCCTCACTTGGCCAAAGCAGGAACTTCAGAAAAACATTTCTCGAAATAATAACAGATGGGAAGCAAACTACTTTGATAGTAAAGGTACTTTTCTCACAACACAGACAGACAGACATATACACATATACACATCATAAAAGCATAGTGAAACCCACCAAATGAAGTTTAAAAGAGGGATGAAGGAAAAATACACTGTGTACATGTATGGAAATATTACGGTGAAACCACCTTGCATTATAAATGTGCACAAATTCAAAAATAAAACAATTAAAATCTCTCTATAGATCTATATCAGCATATATTTATAGGTATTGATACCAATAAATACATACACACACACACATACACACACATTAGGGAGAGATGGAAGAAATCGATGAAAGGGGTGACATTGACCAGTATTTATAAACCGAAATTGAAACCTTTTTGTACAACTATTTAAAGATAATCAAAAATATTAAAAGAAATTAGAAAAGATATGAACAAAATCTTATTACTAAAGCAGAGGTTTTCCTCTAGTCATCTTACTCTAGCAATAGGAAAAGAGGCATTTGAACTCTGAAGGAGGTAAAATTGGACCTACAAGATGCAAAACAGAGCCAAGATTAATGGGAAAAGTTAAAATTGCTTCATTCTTTCCAAAGTAAATACTAGTTAAATAATACTAGCAAAATGATCCAGTGTTCTATGACAGTCCAATAAGAATGCTATAAGCTATAGGGAAAATGCAGGTCAAAATTTAACTATATATATATGTTGGTGATGAAGATCTGATTACAAAAAGCAATAGAGAAATATGTATAGAAAGAGGAAGTATGAAGTCACCTGGAGGAAAATTTGTCTGGAGATATATTGCTGCAGAAAGATATATTGTTTGAGCCCATGCCATGTTTATATATAAACACCCTAAATTCTTTTAACTAATTCAACAAGAAACTATTGGCCTCAGAAAGTTAAATTATCACACTATAAATAAATTTCTTCAGTCCAATAATAAAATATGGTGAGGATGAGGATGAAGATGACGATGATAATGATAAGGATAATGATGGTGATGAGGAGGAGGAGGAGGAGGAGGAGGAGGAGGAGGATGTGCCTGTACTGAGGTTTGAATTCAGGGCTTCGTGTTCTCACTCAGCTTTTCTTTGTTTTTGTTTTTGTGCCAGTCCTGGAACTCAGGGTCTAGGCACTGTCCCTGACATTCTTTTTTTTTGCTCAAAGCTAGTTCTCTACAGAGCCACAGAGCCATTTCTGGTTTTTTGTTGATTAATTGGTCTCACAGATTTTCCTGGCGGGATCACAGTTTGAAGCTGCCTGCCCTAGACAGACACATCTGTGGAGTCTTATTTCTAGTTAAGTATTAGATAGCTGGAAGTGAGCTCCAGTCATGAGTAAAAAAGCAAAATAAGCCAGGTGCTGGTGGCTTACACCTATAATGCTAGCAACTCAGGAGGCTGAGATCTGAGGATTTTGGTTCAAAGCCAACTTAGCAGGAAAGTCTGTGAGACCAATTAATCAACAAAAAGCCAGAAATGGCTCTGTGGCTCTGTAGAGAACTAGCTTTGAGCAAAAAAAACGAATGTCAGGGACAGTGCCTAGACCCTGAGTTCCAAGACTGGCACAAAAACAAAAACAAAGAAAAGCTGAGTGAGAACACGAAGCCCTGAGTTCAAACCTCAGAACTTTACAACTTTGATGGGGAGGGGGCATGGAGGATTGGAGAGGCAGGGGGGAGGATGAGAAGGGATGGGAAGGAGAAACAAAGGAGAAGGCTAAAATGCTTGATAAGAAATGTACTCATTATCTTGCCCATGTAATTGTAACCCCTCTGTACAGTATTTTCACAATAAAAAAATAAAAATTTAAAAAAATTAAAAAAGAGCAGCTAGGATGATAGACATGAACCACCCACACTGATCATCCAATTGCCAAATGTTATTGAAAAGCAATTTAAATGTTCACCATCTTCCTAAGAATGATTCTGGCTATTTCACATGTAAATCCAGCTAAGGATTTTTTAGTGTCTTTCAGTTCTACAGTAGCGCTAACCCATTGTTGTAATTGGCACAACAAAATCCTATGTCTCGTTGCTGCTCCTGTAACAAGAGACTCATCCTTGAGACAGAGTAGTAAAACAAGAAAGGATAAGAATGGTCTTTAAAAACAAATGTACTCATAACCATTCTTATGTAACTGTAATCTCCCTGCTCATCATCTTTTCAATAAAGATAGTAGAAACATAGGTCCCAAAAGAATGCTTAATTTTTAAAAGCATAAACATTGTTACATAATTATAAGTTAACTTTTATTGAGCACTTACAAAGAAATCCTCTATGATATAGGTGTCACAATTTTATTGCCTCCCTTTCCCAAATTAGCAACTGGAGGCCCAGAATTCAGATCCATATTCTGACACTAGTGGCCATGTCCATCATTAATACATTATTATAGACTTACTACTGAAAATCTTCAAAACTTGAAAAAAACAGAATACAAACTAGGCAAATTCAAACAACCAAAAAGTTATTGCAGTAACATTAAGGTCAGAAAACCAATGAGAAGATGGAGAAGTGGCCTAGGAATGGGCAAAGGCGTCATAGAATGATTGGCTTGATAAAGACACTTACAGGCTAATTGCTAGGATCTCACATCATTTCCATACACATTTAGTCTTTTTATCCCTATGATAAAGATTCAGTCAAGCAGGAGATTATCCAGACTCATGTCACGGGCCTGCCTCTTGCTAATAGAATCATTGATTTAAATTCCCTTATTATTAAGGAAAAAAATAGGTGCTGGAGCATAATTAGCAATGAAAAAGTGATAGTTTGGTTGTTGCAAAATAACATATGTATGCTCAATTCATGTTTATACCTACTTAGCAATCTACATACACTTATAGTTTTTTCCAAAATAATCCTACCTAAAAATTTACAATTATTTCTTACCCAATTCACAACAAATTCTATCATTCTAAACATTGCATCAGTTACTTCATTGAACTCTACTTCTAGAATCTATAATATTCATGCACCTTCAAAATCCATTAATATTATTTTTCATATTCTCTAGTAATTGAGTTAAATTAAACACCAACTTTAGGAAGAAATAGAAAAAATGCTCATCAAAAGAAATTGCTATATAGGCAAAACCTCCCATGCTCCTGGATTGGAAAGATTAACATCGTGAAAATGGCAATACTTCCCAAGGCTATCTACAAATTCTATGTGATACCTATCAACATTCCAACCCCATTCTTCAAGGAAATAGAAGAGGCAATCCAAAAATTCATATGGAACAATAAAAGACCCCGAGTAGCCAAAACGCTCCTCAACGGAAAGAACACTGCTGGAGGAATATCAATACCAAATTTCAAACTCTACTATAAAGCCATAGTAATCAAAACAGCTTGGTA
>NW_012267304.1:1709887-1713167 GCF_000151885.1 Dipodomys ordii
TATCCCTAAGCCACATTCTTAGACCCTTCATTTTATTCTTGTCCATAGTACTTATCACAGTGTAATATCTGGTGCATTCTACTTAGTTGCTGTTCCTTTCTCCACAAGTAGAATATGAAATCCACAAGATTCTAGTACATAATGGGCTATTCCATTGGTGTTTACAAAATCAGTCATCAAGGATCTGTAATGTCCTTCCTTCTGATGGAGATGTTGGGACTCAAATATGCAGTTAGGTCCTTCGAGACATCCTCTTGGAAACCCATGACTCCTTAAAAGTAGGTGGCATTTATTTTGCCTTCTGTTTTGCTTATTGCCTTCTTGTGAGTGGTTTCCTGCTGCAACAGGAGCTTTCCAATAGGTCATTGGTCCTGCCATTAAATTTTTTATATTACTGCTTCAGGAAAAATGTAAGATCGTAGTTAAGAATGGATATTTTGGAGCTGGGAAGGTGGCTCAGTGGTAGAGCACTTGCCTTGCATGCATGATGCCCTGGGTTCGATTCCTCAGCACCACATAAGCAAAAAGAAAAAAGCCAGAAGTGGTGCTGTGGCTAAAGTAGTAGAGTGCTAGCCTTGAGCTGAAGAGCTGAGGGACAGTGCCCAGGCCCAGTGTTCAGGCCCCATGACCAGACCCCCCCAAAAAAATGGAGATTTCAGGTGGTCGTTGGTGGCTCATGCCTATAATCTGACTCAGGAGGTTCAGATTTGAGGATAGTGGTTCAAAGCCAGCCCAGTCAGGAAAAGACCATGAGCCCCTTATCTCCAATTAATCACAAAAAAAGCCTTAAGTGGTGCTGTAGATAAAGTGGAAGAGTGCTAGGCTTGAGCAACAGGAGCTTAGGGACAGCACTCAGGCTGAAGTTCAAGGCCTAGGACCATCAAAAAAGAAGGAGGAGGAAGAGGAGGAGGAGGAGAGAGATTCCAGCATGAGACAATCCTGTGTTCATTCCTAAACATCCACATTCCTTTGAGAAAGTTTCTGCACCCTCTGAGCCTATATTTCTTTGTCTTATTTTTATATTTATTGTAAAAATGTTGTACAGAGGGGTTACAGTTACATAAGTAGGGTAGTGAGTCCATTTCGTAACGAGCATTGTTACCTCCTCCTTTGTTTTCCCCTACCATCACTTCCCTCCCCACCTCCCCATCTCCCATCCCCCCACCCCAACATTATAAAGTTCATTTTCAACATAGTGTCCTGTACATCTCGTCGTCACAATGAGTCAGCCTGCATCCCCCATTTAAGTGTTCCCCAATATCCCTTCCCCTCCCCAAATTACAAAAATGTATATACAAGGTGCAGAACCCCGGCATCAAATCCAGTGAGAACAGGGGTTATACTGTGGGGGAAGAATATACAAAAGAAACAAAAGAATTACATAGTGCATTGTAAGTACATTAAAATACTAGTAAGAAAGAAAAACTCACTTGTATCCCTGTCTTGGGGTACATTTTGCTTAACATTATCTCATGTGGTCATATGTACACCACCTTTGACCTTCTCTGCTTGTCCTAGACATATACTAGTCATTGCAAACAAGGGAAACCATGGGACCTATGTTTCTTTGGGCTTACTTCACTTAATAAAATTTTTTCCAAGTCTTTCCATTTCCTAACAAATAAGGCAATGTCATTTTTTCTGACAGAGGCATAGAATTCCATTGTGTGTGTGTATATATATATACATATATATCACATTTTCTTGATCCATTCACCTACTGAGGGGTATCTGGGTTGGTTCTATATCTTAGCTATGGTAAATAATGCTGCAATAAGCATGGTTGTGCTGGTAGCTTTGGTATGACCTTGTTTGCGATCATTTGGGTAAATGCCCAAAAGTGGGATTGCTGGGTCATAAGGGAGCTCTATGTGGAGTCTTCTGAGGAACCTTCATACTGCTTTCCAGGATGGTTGAACAAGTTTACACTTCCACTAACAATGTAGTAGGGCTCCCTTTTGGCCACATCCCCTCCAGCATCTGTTGTTATTAGAGTTCTTGATTATAGCCATTCTAACTGGGGTGAGGTGGAATCTCAACGTTGTCTTGATGTACATTTCTTTTATGGCTAGAGAAGTTGAGCATTTTTTCATCTGTCTATTGGCCATTCTTATTTCCTCCTCAAAGAAGTCTCTCTTTAATTCTTTAGCCCATTTATTAATCGGGCAGTTGTTTCTTTGAGAATTTTTTGTTAGGGATTTTAGTTTATTAAGATCTAAGTATATTTTAGATATGAGACCCTTGTCCATTGTATGGCTAGTGAAGATCTCCCAGTCCATGGGCTTGCTAGCTATGTCCTTTGCCTTGCAGAAGTTCTGCAGTTTCATGCAATCCCATTTGTCCAACCTTTCTTTCATTTATTGTGATTCAGGGTCTCTATTAAGAAAATTTCAGCCTGTGCCAAGGAGCCCTAGAGTTTCTCCTATTCCTACCTGTAATGTTTTCATGGAGTCTGCTTTGACTCCGAGGTCTTTGATCCAATTGGAGTTGATTCTGGTGCAGGCTGATATATACAGGTCTAGCTTTAGTTTTCTACAAGTGTTTAACCAATTTTGCCTGCACCTTTTCCTGAAAAGGCTGTTTTTCTTCCATTCTATTTCTTTATCTGCCTAATCAAAGATTAGGTGGCTATAGGCCTGTGGGTTCATTTCTGGGTCTTCAGTCCTATTCCATTGGTCCTCGGGTCTGTTCTTGTGCCAGTACCAAGCTGTTTTGATTACTATGGCTTTGTAGTAGAGTTGATATTCCTCCAGCAGTGTTCTTTCCGTTGAGGAGTGTTTTTGCTATTCGGGGTCTTTTATTGTTCCATATGAATTTTTGGATTGCTTCTTCTATTTTATTGAGGAATGAGGTTGGGATATTGATAGGTACGCATTGAATTTGGCAGTATATCCATTTTCACGATGTTAATCCTCTCAATCCAGGAGCATGGGAGGTGTTTCCACATGCTTAGTTCTGCTTTAATTTCCGCTTTCAGGTTTTTAAAGTTTTCATCATACCCGTCCTTCACCTCTTTTGTTAACTCTTAAGTATTTTATTTTTTGTGAGGCTAAACCAAAAGGGATTGCTTTCCTAATTTCAGCTGCGCTCTTTTCGTTATTGGCGTACAGGAAAGCCATTGCTTTCTGAGGGTTAATTTTATACTCTGTTACTTTGCCAAAGTTTCCTATCAGCTCAAGTAACTTGGGAGTGGAGTCCATGGGGTTCTTTAAATACAAGATTATGGGGCTGGGAAGGTGGCTCAGTGATAGAGCGCTTGCCTTGCATGCTCAAGGCCCTG
>NW_012267304.1:1717892-1753678 GCF_000151885.1 Dipodomys ordii
CTGGGAAGGGATGTGAAGGGTAAACAAAGGAGGAGGCTGCAATGCTTGATAAGAAATGTACTCATTATCTTGCCCATGTAATTGTAACCCCTCTGTATAGTATGTTCACAATAAAAAAATTTTTAAAGAAATTTCTATATATTTATGACAAGAAAGAAAGGATGCATTTGTATACTGCAATCCTCAGTTGCACAATCTGTCTTGAGTTCATAGTATTTATGATTTATCCCTCCACATTTAATTTAATATGCCTTTATCTTTACTCAGTAATGATGTATTCAAACTTTAATTATTAGCAGATCTAGCCCCTTGAATGTTTTAGCATGAGAAAAGTTGCTTTGATTTACATTCTGGGTTGAAATTTATAATCAAGTTAACAATTCCTGGCATTCTCTAGTATTACACCCATTTCATGTCATTTAGGCATTAAGTAATGAAGTGATTTCCAAGTACCCATTGCCAGGAAGTAGTCAAAACCAAGGATTTTACTCAGATATCTATGACTTCAAAATATACACTTCTGATACTGGTCAAATAGGAAGGGCCTGGAACTGGAGACAGGAAGTAAGTGGAGCAACATCAGATGGAGTTGTTCCTCTAGTAGATTCACAATTAGCAAATAGCAGGCAAATTGATTTGGTAGTAGCCAGAGAGAAAAAAGAAACTCAATAGCCATAGTGAGGTGGAGGAGGGTACAAGGGAAGGTACAGATAGAAACAAGCCCTTGCAAAATCTCCCTGTGTGAAGTTAATAATTTACAGAGATGTAAAACAAATAAGTGATAGGAGTAGGAAAAGTCAACTTAGCCTTCATGGGGTGTTTCGTTTCCGGTTCTGGGAAGTGTGATGTGTCACACATATCCACAGAGAAAGAGAGAGGGAGAGAAACAGAGGGAGAGAGAGTGACAGTAGACAAGAAAGAAGAGGGAAGGGGACGTTGGAAAGATGGAAGAAGATGGAAGATAAGGGCTGTAAAAGGAAGGGGAAGTAAGGAAGAGGAGGGGAAACAGACAGAGAAAGGGGAAGAGAGAGGGGGAGAGAGAGTGTGTGTCTTATTTCTCCAGCCTGCTGTTCATTTTTTTCTCCATTTTATTCTTTTAGTTTTTGCCAGTCCTTGGGCTTGAACTGTCCCTGAGCTACTTTTGCTCAAGGTTAGAGCTTTACCACTTGAGCCACAGCACCACTTCTCGCTTTTTCTGTTTATGTGGTACAGAGGAATTGAACCCAAGGCTTCATGCATGCTACACAAGCACTCTATCCCTAAGCCACATTCTTAGACCCTTCATTTTATTCTTGTCCATAGTACTTATCACAGTGTAATATCTGGTGCATTCTACTTAGTTGCTGTTCCTTTCTCCACAAGTAGAATATGAAATCCACAAGATTCTAGTACATAATGGGCTATTCCATTGGTGTTTACAAAATCAGTCATCAAGGATCTGTAATGTCCTTCCTTCTGATGGAGATGTTGGGACTCAAATATGCAGTTAGGTCCTTCGAGACATCCTCTTGGAAACCCATGACTCCTTAAAAGTAGGTGGCATTTATTTTGCCTTCTGTTTTGCTTATTGCCTTCTTGTGAGTGGTTTCCTGCTGCAACAGGAGCTTTCCAATAGGTCATTGGTCCTGCCATTAAATTTTTTATATTACTGCTTCAGGAAAAATGTAAGATCGTAGTTAAGAATGGATATTTTGGAGCTGGGAAGGTGGCTCAGTGGTAGAGCACTTGCCTTGCATGCATGATGCCCTGGGTTCGATTCCTCAGCACCACATAAGCAAAAAGAAAAAAGCCAGAAGTGGTGCTGTGGCTAAAGTAGTAGAGTGCTAGCCTTGAGCTGAAGAGCTGAGGGACAGTGCCCAGGCCCAGTGTTCAGGCCCCATGACCAGACCCCCCCAAAAAAATGGAGATTTCAGGTGGTCGTTGGTGGCTCATGCCTATAATCTGACTCAGGAGGTTCAGATTTGAGGATAGTGGTTCAAAGCCAGCCCAGTCAGGAAAAGACCATGAGCCCCTTATCTCCAATTAATCACAAAAAAAGCCTTAAGTGGTGCTGTAGATAAAGTGGAAGAGTGCTAGGCTTGAGCAACAGGAGCTTAGGGACAGCACTCAGGCTGAAGTTCAAGGCCTAGGACCATCAAAAAAGAAGGAGGAGGAAGAGGAGGAGGAGGAGAGAGATTCCAGCATGAGACAATCCTGTGTTCATTCCTAAACATCCACATTCCTTTGAGAAAGTTTCTGCACCCTCTGAGCCTATATTTCTTTGTCTTATTTTTATATTTATTGTAAAAATGTTGTACAGAGGGGTTACAGTTACATAAGTAGGGTAGTGAGTCCATTTCGTAACGAGCATTGTTACCTCCTCCTTTGTTTTCCCCTACCATCACTTCCCTCCCCACCTCCCCATCTCCCATCCCCCCACCCCAACATTATAAAGTTCATTTTCAACATAGTGTCCTGTACATCTCGTCGTCACAATGAGTCAGCCTGCATCCCCCATTTAAGTGTTCCCCAATATCCCTTCCCCTCCCCAAATTACAAAAATGTATATACAAGGTGCAGAACCCCGGCATCAAATCCAGTGAGAACAGGGGTTATACTGTGGGGGAAGAATATACAAAAGAAACAAAAGAATTACATAGTGCATTGTAAGTACATTAAAATACTAGTAAGAAAGAAAAACTCACTTGTATCCCTGTCTTGGGGTACATTTTGCTTAACATTATCTCATGTGGTCATATGTACACCACCTTTGACCTTCTCTGCTTGTCCTAGACATATACTAGTCATTGCAAACAAGGGAAACCATGGGACCTATGTTTCTTTGGGCTTACTTCACTTAATAAAATTTTTTCCAAGTCTTTCCATTTCCTAACAAATAAGGCAATGTCATTTTTTCTGACAGAGGCATAGAATTCCATTGTGTGTGTGTATATATATATACATATATATCACATTTTCTTGATCCATTCACCTACTGAGGGGTATCTGGGTTGGTTCTATATCTTAGCTATGGTAAATAATGCTGCAATAAGCATGGTTGTGCTGGTAGCTTTGGTATGACCTTGTTTGCGATCATTTGGGTAAATGCCCAAAAGTGGGATTGCTGGGTCATAAGGGAGCTCTATGTGGAGTCTTCTGAGGAACCTTCATACTGCTTTCCAGGATGGTTGAACAAGTTTACACTTCCACTAACAATGTAGTAGGGCTCCCTTTTGGCCACATCCCCTCCAGCATCTGTTGTTATTAGAGTTCTTGATTATAGCCATTCTAACTGGGGTGAGGTGGAATCTCAACGTTGTCTTGATGTACATTTCTTTTATGGCTAGAGAAGTTGAGCATTTTTTCATCTGTCTATTGGCCATTCTTATTTCCTCCTCAAAGAAGTCTCTCTTTAATTCTTTAGCCCATTTATTAATCGGGCAGTTGTTTCTTTGAGAATTTTTTGTTAGGGATTTTAGTTTATTAAGATCTAAGTATATTTTAGATATGAGACCCTTGTCCATTGTATGGCTAGTGAAGATCTCCCAGTCCATGGGCTTGCTAGCTATGTCCTTTGCCTTGCAGAAGTTCTGCAGTTTCATGCAATCCCATTTGTCCAACCTTTCTTTCATTTATTGTGATTCAGGGTCTCTATTAAGAAAATTTCAGCCTGTGCCAAGGAGCCCTAGAGTTTCTCCTATTCCTACCTGTAATGTTTTCATGGAGTCTGCTTTGACTCCGAGGTCTTTGATCCAATTGGAGTTGATTCTGGTGCAGGCTGATATATACGGGTCTAGCTTTAGTTTTCTACAAGTGTTTAACCAATTTTGCCTGCACCTTTTCCTGAAAAGGCTGTTTTTCTTCCATTCTATTTCTTTATCTGCCTAATCAAAGATTAGGTGGCTATAGGCCTGTGGGTTCATTTCTGGGTCTTCAGTCCTATTCCATTGGTCCTCGGGTCTGTTCTTGTGCCAGTACCAAGCTGTTTTGATTACTATGGCTTTGTAGTAGAGTTGATATTCCTCCAGCGCTGTTCATTCTGTTAAGAATAGTTTTTGCTATTCGGGATCTTTTATTGTTCCATATGAATTTTTGGATTGCTTCTTCTATTTTATTGAGGAATGAGGTTGGGATATTGATAGGTACGCATTGAATTTGGCAGTATATCCATTTTCACGATGTTAATCCTCTCAATCCAGGAGCATGGGAGGTGTTTCCACATGCTTAGTTCTGCTTTAATTTCCGCTTTCAGGTTTTTAAAGTTTTCATCATACCCGTCCTTCACCTCTTTTGTTAACTCTTAAGTATTTTATTTTTTGTGAGGCTAAACCAAAAGGGATTGCTTTCCTAATTTCAGCTGCGCTCTTTTCGTTATTGGCGTACAGGAAAGCCATTGCTTTCTGAGGGTTAATTTTATACTCTGTTACTTTGCCAAAGTTTCCTATCAGCTCAAGTAACTTGGGAGTGGAGTCCATGGGGTTCTTTAAATACAAGATTATGGGGCTGGGAAGGTGGCTCAGTGATAGAGCGCTTGCCTTGCATGCTCAAGGCCCTGGGTTCGATTCCTCAGCACCACATAAGCAAAAAGAAAAAAGCCATAAATGGTGCTGTGGCTCAAGTGGTAGAGCACTAGCCTTGAGCTGAAGAGCTGAGAGACAGCACCCAGGCCCAGAGTTCAGGCCCCACGACCAGACCAAAAAAAAAAAAAATACAAGATTATGTCATCTGCAAAGAGGGAGAGTTTTACTCCATCCTTCCCTATTTGGATCCTCTTTATGTCTGCATCTTGTCTTATTGCTGTAGCTAGGCATTCTAATACTAGGATGAAGAGGAGTAGGGAGAGTAGACACCCTTGTCTTGTTTCTGAATTTAGAGGAATGGCTTTAACTTTTCGCCATTAAGTATAATGCTGGCTATAGGTTTGTCATAAATAGCCTTTATTATATTGACGAATGTTCCATGGATTCCTAGTTTTTCCAGATCCTTCATCATAAAGGGGTGTTGGTTGTTGTCAAATGCTTTTTCTGCATCTATTGAGATAACCATGTGGTTCTTATCCTTGCTCTTGTTGATGTGATGAATTATATTAATTGTTTTGCATATATTAAACCAGCTTTGCATCCCTGAAATGAATCCTGTTTGATTGTGGCATATGATTTGTTTGATGAGTTGTTACAGTCAATTGGCCAAGATTTTGTTGAGAAGTTTTGCATAGATATTCAAGAAAGAAATGAGTTATAGTACTTTTTCTTTGAAGAGTCCCTGCCTGATTTTGGGATGAAGGATATGCTGGCTTCATAAAAAGAGTATGGCACTGAATTTTTGCTTTCAATTTCATTGAAGAGGTGGAGGAGTATTGGTGTGAATTCTGCTTTGAAGGCCTTGTAGAATTCAGCTGTAAATCCATCCGGTCCTGGGCTTTTCTTGGGTGGGAGGTCTTTTATTTCTACTTCTATTTCGATCCTTGATATGGGTCTGTAAAGTTGGTTTAAATCATCTTGGTTTAGTTTGGACATGTCAATATTTGCTGGAAATTTGTTCATATCTTTCAGATTCTCAAATTTGTTAGCATAAAGGTTTGAGAAGTATCCCCTTATTATATTCTGAATTTTGGCAGTTTCTGAAGTGATGTTTCCATTCTCTCAGTTTGTTTATTTGGGTGTGTTCTCTTTTTATTCTCATAATATTTGCTAAGGGTCTGTCAATTCTATTAATTTTTTTGAAGAACCAACTGTTTTGTTAATTGTTTCTATAGTTTTTGGACTCTAATTCATTTACTTCAGATTTAATTTTAATTATTTGTTTCCATCTACTTAATTGGGGTTTAGCTTGTTGCTCTTTTTCAAGGAGCTTTAGGTGCCTCATTAAGTTGTTAGTTTCAGATCTTTCCAATTTGTTGATGTAGCGACTCAGAGCTATAAACTTGCCTCTGAGTACTGCCAGAGTACTCTGAGTACTGTGTCCCAGAGGAGCTTATATTTTGTGTGTTCATTTTTGTTAAATAGCATGAACATTTGAATTTCCTTTCTAATCTCATCCATGACTCATTGGTGGTTCAAAAGTGTGTTGTTCAGCCTCCATGTGTTATAGTATTTCCTATGGTGGCTTTTGTTATTAAATTCTAATTGTATTCCCTTGTGGTCTGAGAGAATGCAGGGCATAATTTCAGTGTTTCTGAATTTGGACAGATTTGCTTTGTGGGCCTAGAATGCAGTCTATTTTGGAGAATGTTCCTTGTACTGCTGAGAAGAAGATGTAATCTGATGCTGCTGAGTGAAATATTTGTCTGTTAAGTCCAGTTGATCTATGCAGATTTTAAGATCCGAGGTTTCTCTGTTGAGTTTTTGCCGGGTTGGTCTATCTAGTGGGAATAGTGGTGTGTTAAAGTTCCCAACAGTTAATGTCTTTGGATCTATGTGAGATTTGGGGGGAAAGTAGTGTTTCTTGGATAAATTTGGGTGCTCTGTTATTTGGTGAGTAGATATTTAGAATAGTAATATCCTCCTGAATGAGAGATCCCTTAATTAGCATGTAGTGACCTTTATCAGTTCTCATTTATTTTAATTTGAAGCCTATTTTCGCTGATATTAGGATTGCAACTTCCACCTGTTTATGGGGGGCCATTTGCTTGATATCTTTTATTCCAGCCTTTCACTTTCAGAATATGTTTATTTTTGTGGGCAAGTTGTATCTCTTGAAGACAGCAAATAGAAGGATCTTGCTTTTTGATCCAACTGGACAGTCTATGTCCTTTAATTGGAGAGTTAAGAAGATTAATATTCAGGGTTGGGACTGAGAGGTTTTTGTCTGTCCTTACCTTTTTGTCCATATTTTGGGGGGTAAGCTGTGCCTTGGCTGTTCGTGTTGTGATTACCTATTTCTCTGTTTGTGGACTGCTTCATTGCCTATATTCTGTTCTTGTTAGTTTTCTATATGTAGAACGTCTTTAAGGATTTTTTAAAGAGCTGGTTTGGTAGAAATATATTGCTTCAGATTTTCCTTGCTATGGAAGGTTTTTATTTGTACTGCTGTGAATGAGAGCTTAGCTGGGTAGATTGTTCTTGGTTGGTAGTTATTTGACTTTAGGGCATGGCATAGCTCTTTCCAGGCCATCTTTGCTTTTATGGTGTCTGCTGAGAAGGATGAAGTAATTCTGATTGGGTTACATTTATATGGTATTGTTCTCTTCTCCCTGGCAGCTTTAAGAATTGTTTCTTTAGTGACTGTTGAGCTGGTACGGATTATAATGTGGCAGTGGAATGACCTGTTCTATTCTGGTCTATTTGGGGTTCTATAAGCTTCTTGTATCTGGATGGTCCTGTCCTTTTGTATATTAGGGAAATTCTCTGCTAGGATTCTGCTGATTATATTTCCTAATCCATTGGCTTCCCTCTCCAAGCCCTCTTGTATACCTATTATTTTCAAATTAGGCTTTCTGAATGTATCCTGTATTTCCTGCAGTGATCTGTCATGCTTCTTAGTTTTGTTATAAATAACTGTGTGCTCTTTCTCTATGGAGTCTCAACTGTCTTCAGCCTCTGATATTCTTTCTTCAGCCTCCTCCATTCTACTTTGAAGGCTTTTTACTTTAGTGTTTATTACCTTTACTTCTTGCTGGTCTTTCTTAATAGTGGCCAGCTCCTTATTAAAGTTTTCTTTTAAGTCTTGAATAGATTGCCTTACCTCCTGGAGTTGGTTATCAGACTTCTCTTTCCACTCCTTAATCTGGGTTCCTATCTATTCATTAGATTCTTTCTCCCTCTGCTGGAGTTCCTTTATCTCTCTATTTGTGGTGGCCATGAAGTCATCTATTAGCTTCTGGTTGGCCTCATCAGGTTCTCTGGTAACCCTATGCAGGGTGTCCAATTTTTCATTGAGCAGGTTTACCAGCCATGCTTTTAATATATCTTGAGCATTATCCTCTAGGTCATGCTGGGACTGTTCTGTAGCTTGTTTATGTGGAGATGGTGTTGGGATTTGTTGATTGTCCATGTTCCTTGTGTTTCTGCGGTTAGTTCTACCCATTTGGAGACAAGAATCACACTGGTATGACAGTAGGACAGTCTTTTAGGGCTGGAGCCAATCCGGTGTCATGTAGATGTATACATCTTAGGGTTTCAGAGTTATGGGTAGGTGTTTTCCTATTTAGCTCTCTTTTTCTTTGCTTGGAGAGGGATATTGTGGCTTTGGGGTCGAGATTACATATAGTTGTACATTTTGAGACAATCTGGGTTTGGCTGATGAGTATTCTGCTCCTTAGAGTTAACAAGTCTGCCCCTTGTACTCAAAATAGTCAAATGGAACCAATTTTGTAGTCAAATATAGAACCAACTATAAATTGGGTCAAATATAAACCATTAGGGATCAATGGGCTGGAGCAGATGGAGAAGTGAAGGGTTAGGATTGGAGAGATATGAATTTAAGTTCAGAAGAGAAGTTGGGTATAATGACAGTAGAGGGGTAAGAACAGCTTAGGGGAAGGGTACGTGTAATAGGAGGAGAATAAAGACCTTGTTACCGAGTGTAAGAGGTGGAAAAGAATTCAAAGTAAGGTTTTGTAGGGAGTAGCTTAGAGATCTAGATAAAGATAAGATAAAGAGGTTAAATATAAGTATATTTGGGAGACTTTCTGAGATTAGAAAAAGATTATTCAGATATTATTGGAAAGTCGTTTAATCTAAGTTAATTCCTGTAATTATTGTTTACACACATAGAAGGAGGGCTTACTTTGTGTATTTAACTAGACAGGGTAGCTCTGATGGAGTAATAGTATAATGTGGGGAGAAAGGAGAAGGGGAGAGTGAGAAGAAAAGAAAGAAGATAAAAACCTTACAAATTAGGAAATTGGAAAGTGGAAGAAGAAACCAAATAATAATGAAAAATAGAAGCTTTAAGTGGAATAGCAAATCCTAAATCACGATACACATAACACAACGAAATAAAAACAATCAGACATAAAAACTAACAAAACAACAATAAAAAAGCCTAAAGAATGATTTTTGGGGTTCTTTGGGGGAGCTTTAGTCTCCCCGTAGTCCTCAGAGCAGATTCCTGATAGAATCTTGTATGCCTTGCTTAGTCCACTTTCCTTGTGGCTTGGTTGGGAGCAGATGGCCTTTTGATGGGGGAGGCTGCCTGCTACCTAGAGTCCCACTCTAAGGCCTGGTGGCAGGGAGTTTTGTGGGTTTCAGGTTTGTAGATTGCTATCATAGGTCTGAACCTGTGTTCCCAGGCTTTCCCGGGTAGCCACAGGGGCTTAGGAACAGAGCTTATGTCCGTGTTCTGTTCTGGTATGATCCCTCTCTTTTGGAAGGAGGTTTGGGACAGAGGGCTTTGGGGTCCTGCAGGAAATTGCCACCCCCAGGGAGTGGACCCAGTTGGGTTACTCACTAAGTCTGTAGCTGGTGGTGTGCTGGACCACAGAGCCTGTGCTATGGCAGGTAAGATAAAGTTGGCAGGTTCTCAGTCAGAGGGTCTGGGTGTTGGCAAGGGGTGAAGGGAGCATGGCTCTGCTGATACTGAAGGGTCTCCTCTGTGACAGCTTGGGGAGCCCTGGTGCTGGGAGGACCTGGGAAGGTTGGTGCAGCAGGCTGGTGTGGACTGCAGGGGTCCCTCTGCAGCAGAGGAGGTGGGAGGTTGTGGGCGGTGGCAAGCAGCCTTGGGGGTGGCTGCCTGTGGCTGCTAGTTGTGTCAGCAGAGATGCCTGCAGCAGCTTGGTGGTGCAGCAGCCGTGAGTGCCTGGGGTTTGCACAGGGTGGCAGCAGGAAGGGAGCAGGTCCCAGCAGAATGCCCAGTGAGCCCGTAGAGCATAGAGCGATGGATTGGCTGCTACTTCGGTTTCCTGAGTGCCTTGTGCAGGTTTGGCAGGGCCCATTGGGATCTTGCCAGTGCTGCAGGCACGGGCTGACTTTGGGGGCTTACCAGGTGGTGCCAATTTCTAGCAATTGTAATAGCGGTTTTGCTGAGTTCGATCGCTGGGTGGGGGTTGAGGGGCGTTCACTGACTTGGAGATCTTCACCAGATTCCCTCCTAACTTTCCGAGGGTCTACTGCTGAGCGCTTTCTTCAGTGTTTTGGGTGCTCCTCTTCTTAAAGTCTGCAGAGAATCCCCGCACAGATTGGCACGGAGCCCAGTGATGCAGCTGGTCCGCATGGGTCCCGATCACTATTTCTCTTTTGCCTTTTCTTATTTGCCTGCTAAGATAGTCCTTTTGTAATAGAAAAAGTCTTTAGGTATTTAGAGTTTGATTGGAGTGGATCTCTTGAGGTAATGTGTGGCTGTGCCCCTAGATCTTCTTTTGGTCAGAGACACGTAGTGGGACTACCTGTGAGAGCGCCGCCATCTTCTTCATTTCTTTGTCTTTATAATGGGTATATACATTACTAGATCTGGGTAATGTTGTAGAATTTATTTTTTATGGATTCATAAAATAGTTTGTTTCACTCTCATCCAAGAATCTGAAGCTGTTGTTCATGATAAATGTCTTCTTCCACTGTGTCTTATAGCTCTATTCCTTCACCTTAGGCTCTTGAGTACCATATATCCAATTAGCAGAATTTAAAAAAGATGATAGAAAGGGAGTGTCTTAATTCTTAATCTCTTTGACACAGTTTGCATTACATTTCTAAGAATAAGCCATAAAATAAATTTAGCAAAGCCTGGGAAATACAAACCTTGGTTTTTAGCTATTTCTCAATAACAAATTTGTCTAATGGAAGATAGGGTACAAATGTAATGAAGACAGTTACCTCTGTCAGCACTCTCTCCCTCTCCAAAGGAGATAACCCAATGTATAGCCTAGTTACTGTATGTATCTCACAATCCATCTGACCCCTATTAAGCTGAAACTTAATTTATCTGTCTCCCTCATTTCCAATATGATGAAGCTTTTCTTAGTGGAGGCTATTTGAACTAGGTGTACTGAAGGCAAAAAAAGTCAACTTAATCACACCTTTGATGAAGCACTGAGTTCATCTTTTAACTAATAGGATTTAAAACATAGTTTTTTGTTGTCCAATGATTTTTAATGCTGAACTTTTCCAATTTGGGGTGGATTTTTTAAGTGGTCTGAGTTAAGGATCTGACTCCATTCTTTTGCCTATGGAAGTGCAGTTACCTGGTACTGCATATTTAACAGACCATTATTTTCTTTTGAAAGATCCTAGAAAGCTTGTCAGAAATCAATTCACTATGCATGCATAAGTTTATTTCTAGACTCCCACTTGCATTCCATGCATCTACGTGTTTATCAGTGCCAACAAACCTGTCTTTATTACTGAAAGCTAGTTACAAGTTGAGAAATTGGAGAGTGTTATATGAAAAATGAAATATTCAACAATAAAATTATATTTAGAAATTGGAAAATATGAGCCTAACAACTTTCTTTTTCTTTTTCAGTTCTCTAATATGTCCATATGCATTTTAGCAAGGACAGTTGTTTTGATAGGGATTGCATTTACTACACAGATCAATAGGAGGAGTAATGTTATTTTAACAAGATTAATCTTTCAATTCCAAGAGCCAAAGATAGCTTTCCACTTATTTAGACCTTTCTATAGTATTTTAATTATCTTTAAGTATGTGTACAAAAGGGTTGCTATGTTACAAAGCAATATTTGAATACATACAATGTGTCTTGATGGATGTCACCCTTTCAGTGTTCTCCTTAATTTATTTCAAACAGCTTTGTAGTTTCAGTGTACAATCATCCCTTTTTATGGCTAACTTAATTCTTAAGAATTTTTATCATTTTGATCATGTTATTAATTGAATTCTTTTTGGGAAGTGTGCCAGTATTGACGTTTGAATTCTGGACCTCATGTTTTCCTTTGCTTTTGTTTGCTCAAGGCTGGCATTTGACCCCTTGAACCACCTCTGTTTTTTTGCAGCTTAATTGGAGATAAGAGTTTCATGGACTTTTCTACCTGGGCTGAATCCAAACTTTAATTTTCAGATCTCAGACTCCTCAGTAACTAGGATTACATGAGCCACCAGCACCAGGCTCATCTCTGTCTTTTAATTAGTGATACAAATTTATTTATATAATGTAATTTTGACAAGACTTACATGTGTCATCTTTTTATTTAATTTTAAATGTAGCATATCATTTAGTTCTTCAGTTCCTTTGATTAATGTTTATTGTGTTAAATAAGTATTTTCTAGTGTATCATTTGTTTCTCTATTTGTTTCTTTTACTCTATATTTTGCTTAATTTCTTAGTGGTTGCCTAGGATTATAATTAACATTTTATTACTGTCTAGTTTGAATTAATGCCAGCTTACTTGTAGTAGTATAAAATTGTTCCAATATACTTCTGAACCATGGTTTCTGATGTTTCATATTTATTCTACACATTGTTTAAATAACATACATGTGTAATATATACTGGTCATGCACAAAGATTCACAATTATTGCTTTAAATAGTGCAAGAGAATATGGGAGTTAAAAACAAAAAATACATTAGCATTGGATTTTTTTTATTTTACACTCTAGTTACCTTTGAAGATTTTCTTAAATTCACCATGTAGATTGAATTACTATCTGATATATTATATACTTTATATATTATATATTACACATACAGGGAGATAGGAGATTGAGAGAAAAGGAAGGAGAAAGAAATTTTAATAATTTTATCGTGGGTGTAACAAGTCTGAAATTAGTCAAGAAAATAGGATGTTATACCAAGATAAAAAGCAATGTTCCAGTATCAAGTCCAAAGTAATATGGAGGCATAATTGCTTTTTGTCTCAAGAGATATCAATCCTTTTCAAAGGTCTTCAAGTAAGAATAATCTTCATTCAAAGTCTCTTGATTCAAATGTCAATCACATAAAAAAAGATTCCTTCAGAGCAACATCAAGTTTTGGTAGTCTAACCCAAAATTAAGTATATAATCTAGCTTATTGATACATAAAATTATCCATCACATTCAAAGTAAGTAAGGAGGAGAAATTTCAATTATGTATGACAGTATTTGGCCCCAGAAAGTATCTATAATTTTCTCCAAGGTGATGATGATGTTAGTGAATGGCAGTCAAAACAATCAAAAGACCTCTTCCTACAGGAAACCAGACCACAATGCTCAAGGAGGTTACCTCTTATAATAAGGAGAAAAGCTGTGACTTACAGGACATTCTGGAAGGGTAGGCTGATGTCCCCAGGTCTGTAGCTGCTAGTGATTTATTTTGTTCCTTAATAGGCTTATGAAACAAATGAACTCAAGTTAATATTAACAGGAGCACCACAAGTTACTATTCCAGGATGACACAGTATAAGCCACCAGCTTTATTCCATTCTTTCTCATACATTTTAGAACACAAAAGTGGCAGGAGAGATTGACTTAACTTTCAGGAATGCTCAAACCTAGAACAGTGAGAGGTTCTTACTATTGACTGTACATTAAAGTCACACGAGGTTCTTAAAAGAATACTCTTACTTTGGCATCACCTCCAGATGCACTGATTAAGTTAAACTCTTCCATGGTAAACTCTAATGCCACCAGACTGATTCGTTGATATGTATTCTTTTCATACTGAACTAATAGCATGTGAGCAAACTGATTATTAAAATAGATTGTGATATTCCAGTTGTTATTCTTTTTTGGTATCTTGGTTATTTGGCATTGTGTGTTATACCATATAAGTTTTATAATAGTTCTATTTCTCAATCTGTAAATTACTTAAGTAATGCATTTTTAGTATTTAAAATCTCTAATGTATAACAATATTAAACCAACATGTGAATATGAGGTATTGGCATTCTTGTGTTTTGTTTATGTCAACTATGTATTGTGATTTTCAAAAAGATAAGTTTTTCGCCTATTAGTCCATTTTCTGTCACTTATGACCCAGTAATGCAGATAGACAAGTTATAAAGATAAAAGGCTTGTGCAGATTGATAGTACTGGTCCAAATTGGGGGGCTACATCTGATGATGTCCCTTTTGTTAGCAAAATCTCAAGCAGACATGTGACACTGACTAACAAAAGACAGGGAGCATGAATGTGTATGTGTTCTGCTCTCTCTTTTTTCTTATAAAACCCCCAGGATTCAATCTTGTGGATTCCACTTTAAGAACATTCTCTAATCTTAATAACTTCTGCCCTCAGATAATGAATTAAAATGTGTACATTTTTCTTCAAAATTTGGAAGAGTTTTAGAAGAATTGATGATAATTATTCTTTAAATATCTAATAGAATTTACAAATGATGCCATCTAGTCTTCACTTTGTTGAGAAGTTGACAATTGATTCCTCTTGTCAAAAATTAAATCTGCTTAGAGTTTCAAGTAATTCTTGACTCAATCTCCATAAGTTATATGTTTCTTGGAATTTATTCATTTCTGTGTTTATTTAAAATAGTCTCTTATGAACTTTTAAAAAATTTTGTCATTAGTTGAAATGTCTTGCCTTTCATTTCTGATTTTGAGTTTTTTCTCATTTTATTAATATAGCTAGAGGTCTGTCAAATACTTTCATTATTTCAAAAAATTATTTTCATTGATGGTTTAGCGTTCTAATATTATTGTGTACCATATAGTAACTTTAGATATTGTTTACTCTTCTTATTTTTAGTTTCTTGAGATATGAAGCTAGGGGATTTTGAAAAGATTTTTCTTCCATTTAATATATTTATAACTCTATACACTATCATTGCTTTTGCTGCATATTCTATGTTTTGGTATGATTGCTTGACATTAATGTTATTAGTATTTCAACTTTATAGATGAGGGAAATGAGTAACAGGGTTAGCTATCTTTACCAAGATGAAAATAGTGTTTATAACAGATACTGGGTTGTAATAGAATTGCAGTGAAACTAGACTCCATGTCAGCAATGATTTTCTATACCAGTAGTTATCACCCTTCTCTGCATTTCCAATTTCTTGTCCATAAAATCAACATTCAAACTATGCCAGAAATAATCAAAGCTCCAGTAAAGCAGATTTTACCAGAAAAAATAGAATGTTTTGCATGATCATATTTTTCTGGACATATTTATTTTACTCTAAAAATCCATTTATTGCTGCACTTAGCATTTGTTGCTACTTTCAGTGAAACATTTCACCTGGAGGTACAATTTCAATCACTATATCACTAGTACTCATTATCCTAGTTACATAAGCAAAATTCTAATACTAAGACTTTGAACACTTGTCTGAGATGATCAACTTTAGTGGATGGTGATGAGTTGACATTCCTAGACTGAGAAGACTGTTACAATTTCTGAAGATATAAAATATTAAACTCCACTGAGGCTATAAGCAAAAAGGACAATATAACCAGGTGATTTCCATTTGACCAAATGGAAAGAGGTAAAATATATGTAAGAGTCTGAAAAAGAGGGGTTATGGGGTGAGTGATTGACTTTCCTTCTGTATGTCCAGCTTATAAACTACCAACAAGAGAACTTCTGTAGGAAGAGATGGACTAGTACAAGGGAGCTCATTGTTCTCTTGCACTACTATCCCATACTTAATAGTTCACACATGATAACTCCCTAGAAAAACCTGGCAATCTATGAGTGAGCATTGTAATGGAAAAATCTTTTTTCAGTCTACCAATTGCTCGTTTTGCAAGAGATAAGATGGGAAGGAGGATGCATTATTTGTTGTTTTATGTTCACTGACATATCATTGGAGAACTATAATCTGAGAACCTGACTTGCATTTTTACTATTCTCCAGGGGGTAGAAGCCAGAGTATTTGTCACATCAAACTTTCTCTAGTTAACTTATTGAGACATTCTGAGGAATATACTAACAGAGAGCCTTAGTTTGTTTTATATAATAATGAATCACTCATTGGCTATTTGAATATTTGTTTATAGGATTAACCTTTTCCATGGCCAATGCAGTTTTGACAGAATCCAATCTTCACCCCTAAACAACAGAAGGAAAGCCCAAGTCTATATCAATCATATAAGGCTATATTATTTATTTTATCCATGGTTATACACACATGCAGTAATCCAATAGCTTCTTTCCCAACTATCCTTCTGTTGGGTCAAAAACTTTCCCGAGAAAGAGAACACTTCTGGTGCTTTTCTCCAAAACCATCAAAAGGAAAGTTCTATCAAATCGGATAGTAGGGTAAAATGGAGTGATTTCAGGCTGATCCAGGAATTCAACATCAGGGACAGTTACATCTTTAGTTCCTTTTTCACCAACATGCAGCACAGCTTTGTGGGAAACCTGTGTGAGTAGAATCAATATTAATAGTCACCTGAAAAAATAATGAGAATTACGAATTAGGGAGGGATAAAGGAAAGATGGGTCTAGCCTTTTGCCAAACTGTGTTGATGATGCTTGAATATAAAGGTTTCTTGGATAATTGTAGTTAATGAATCTTTATGATTAAGGGTTAGTTATTAGGGTAAAACTTCTCCAGTCTTCTGCATATAGAAGTATATACTCCCACTCTCCTCATGAATTGCACAACACTGGTCACTTCTAACCATTAATAGAAATGAAAATGGCATGATTGTTTCCTAGAATTCATACTGCTTCTTAAAACACCAAATTCCTCATTGGTAAAATGTGAGATTTGAATTATTTGATTCAAAATGGTCCTTCTAGTTCATACACACAAGAACTCTACCAACTTACATAGGAAAGTTTCAGAGCACTGTCTTCTGTGAGCCCAGGAAAATAAGCCTTTACATCAAAGGCATCCTTAATGCCCATCTTTAAAAGTGTGGTTCCAAGGTCATATGTTGCAGAAATGGAAAACTTTGGAACAAACAAGTCAACCCATCTATGTGGAAAAAAGAAGGAGAAATTTAGCAGTCATCATACAAGCTCATGATTCTCCCCTCCCCCCTCCCACCTCTCTCTCATGTTACCTGACTTTTCTCCTTCCTTGATCATGGATAACCATTGCTATGCAGATGAACACATGGTTACAAAAACCACAGAAGTTATACTGGATGGAATGACCTTAGTTCAGAAAATGTTTGGATATAATACTGGCCCTTATTACCAAAAGCAAACAGCATACACTTCTAGTCAAGATTAGGGAGCCAGGGGTATGAAGATAAGTGGAGAGCACACAATAACTTCATGTCTTGTAGTCCTGGTCCACTCAATTCTTAATATAAAAATGTTACTCATGTCCAATGTTTCCAAAGTTCCAGTGGTCTCTAAGAAGACATCCATTTACTAGCACGTCAGAGTTGAAGAGCCTATTTTATCTTTCTAGGCAAAAAATTCCCATTATACTTCCTTTCATGTACCAGGATGTACTTATGTCAAATGAAGGATGTGAAATATTAAAGGGCTTGCTCAAAAAGTACCTAGCATACTCTAATGACATTCATACCACTGTTAGATGATTCCATGTGATTCTCCTACTTTGACTTGCTGCTAAATTAGTCTCACCTACAGTTATGCCCACTCCCACCCATCATTTCCTAACTCATTTACCCTTTTTTCAGTAATCTGTTCCACTTCTTCAGTGCTTTAGATGACATGGCTGCTTCCACCCATTCCATTTGTCCTTCATTGGGAAGGACAAAGAGTGCCAGTGCATTCTTGCTGTAGTCCATTTGTAGTACTGTGCAATTCAGCTCTGCATCCACCAGATAATAGTATTGCTCTGTCTGGTGCATCATGGGTACATGCACTGTAGTGGTCTTGTCTACTAAAAAGCTTGAACTATCTTCAGTCTTTGATAGATGGAAAGGATTTTCCCATTGGGCTTAAAATACAGAGATAAAAGAGGTGTTCCTTTTAGAGCATTAATCATATAATTTTATAATAAAGACCGTTAATCAGTTTTACAAGTGAGTAACTGAGGATCAGGGAAGAAAGTCACTTGTTATGGTCTGCCAGCTATCATGTGCTAAAAGCAGGAATCACACCCAAAGCTATTAGACTGCATGTGTTCAAAACCACTAAATTTAAACTAAAAACATTGGATCCACAGTCTTACTTTTGTATAAAATGGTATAAGGGCATCCAACACACAGGGTTAAATGAGACAACAAATACATTATTGCCATTTTAGACATCTATATTTGTATTGTTTGTGGCCAGAAAATTTCTCTGTCCCCCCAAATGTAGACAATATATGCTATACAATCAGGAGAAATCATTTGGTCACAGTACCCTCCAAAAATGGTCACATGGTTGCAAAAACCACAGAAGTTATACTGGATGGAATGACCTTAGTTCAGAAAATGTTTGGATATAATACTGGCCCTTATTACCAAAAGCAAACAGTATACACCTGATGCTGCTAGCATCAGGTTTCCAGTTAGACAAATCTGGCTCAAAAGACTGGTCTTAAAACACACTAACTGCATGGATTCAGATACTTGTGAGCAATGAATAGAACAATGTGTGCAAAACATGTGTCTACTATGGAAGAATATATAACATTTTAAAGGTATTTATGTAACATGCTCAAATATACAGAGCAAGTCAAGGTCATAGCAGTACTTGGATACATCTCTGTATACTTATCAAGTTCAGCATTATGCAACCTTATCATGTATTTTGGAAACATAATTTTCAGCCATACATGAACAGGAAATTCATACCATTGTCACATACCTCTCTAAAGTGTACTCTCCCTAGAAATTTCCTCATCTCATTCACAAAGCTGTGTGCCCTTCCTGGATGATTCAGCACTATGAACAGCTAAGGCAAACTAGTATGGTGTGAGGGAGAGCCATTAGTGCCAGTAATAAGAGGTCACAAATGTAAGCTACACCAAATCATAAAAACACTAGAATTAAAATGGACATTTCAGAACTTACCTTTGAAATGAATATAGTTCACAAGGACCATGGTGGTATCCAGTTTGAGATCTTGGATTAGGCCTACAATTTTCCCTTTGGTTTGATTCTCCACATAGCAGTTGATTTCCTGCTGAGCTGCAGAAACATTGGAGAAGTCAGTAGAGAAGACATCAGTCTCATAGAGGGTTTTGACATCATCCAAGAACTTTGCCAATAATTTCAGCTGCTTCCCAATGAAAAGGGCATTTCCCATCTGCAATTCCAGTTCTGTCTTGGGAAAATTCAGTGAACAGATCACATGCTGGAAGCCCTGCTGTATCTCTGCCATTGGGGTGTCTGTGATGTTGAAACCCAAAACCTCCAGGATCTGAGTTTGAGTGCTAGAACCAGCCCCAAAAGAAAGCATGGCCAAAGCTGCAGAAATGCTCACAGGGGAAAAGAAGATGTTCCGATCTGAAGTCTCCTCACTGACCCTCCGGTACAGATCGAATGCAAAGTCAGCATTGATGGATGACATCTTATAAAGAGTAGTATTTTGCTGGGGCAAGTGGCAGGTAGTGATTTTGCCTTCAGAGCTGCCTGGTGGTGCACAATGGACTGTAGTATGATGCCCAAATACCAAGAAAATCATATAGAGGAACACTGACATTCTGGAATCAAGATGATCTATAAAAGATGAAGTAAGAGAATCATTGTGGAAACTTAGATAGATGGAACACGTATTGATCCAGAGACACATAAAATCATCCACTTTGATCAATAAACCAATAGCAAATATTTGATTGTGTGTTCATGAAAGGATAGGAAGGTGAAAGTCTCTCTCCTGTAAAATAAACTGATGACACATCTACTAGGGACAAGAAGTAGGAGAAATAACTTTCCATAGCCACAGAAATAATGTCATAGACTTTCCAGAAGATGTAACAATAGCATACGAATACTGTGAATAAATGAAATTTATGTAAACCAAATCACCTTTATTTAAAAGAGAGGCAGTCTTATAAAAAGGAAAGAATCTTTATAGAGAACCAGAGTTTCCTCTGTTTATATAATTATATGGAAGTATGAATTTTGGAAGATGTATGAGTGTGTGATTATATTTTGATTTTAAATTTTCTTAAGATAACATCTTAAGAGATGAAATGATAGAGCGCTGTAACCTTTTTAACTAAACGATTTAACAAAAATAATCCTTTGAGAAATTATTAGTTAGAATGGATGATTAAGGGTTTATAGAGACATGTGTAAAGTCATTCATTAGCTACAATTCATGCATTTAGAAGCTGGAAACCACAAGATAAATTTTAATAACCAGAAAGTAAAAGTATAACCTTCTGGTTTTAGATCTCTCTTAACATTTGTCATGTAAGAGTCATTTTTCAATTTTAAGATACTATTATTCATACACATATGCATGTTATTTTTCAATTATAAGAAAGGAAGACATTATGATATTATATAAGGATTTCTGAACCTGAAAGACTACAGGAAACAGAACAGAGGAATTCAGTTGTGGAGTTGTCAGTGACCATAGTCTAATGGCTAGAAAGATGTCAAAAGAATCAGGGCCAGCCTGGGCAGAAAAGCCCCTATGAGACTCTGATCTCCAATTAATCACTTAAAACCCAGAAGTGGAACTGTGTCTCAAGTGGTAGATCATTAGCCTTGAACACAAAGAGGCCTAGGGACAGTGCTTAGACCCTCAGTTCAAGCCCCACAACCGACAAAAAAAAAGAATCATGGTGCCTTCCTTAGCCCTCTGTCTTCCTGAGGGACCCCACACTAAATACTAAATTGCTATCTCACAAAACTCTTTAATTTATATCCTTCTCCTGAGTTTTTAACCTTCCATCCAGCTGTGTATTGGATATGACACCAGGATAGTCCACTTATACATCAGTTTCCATTGGGAAATCTCAAAGAGAAATACATCCTTTCCACACCCTTCAAACTCCATTCTGTGTCTTCATTCTATATTTCATGCCATTAAATCACTGCGTACAGAGAACCTCACTTCAGAAACCTGGAAGTCATTCTAAGCGCTGTCCTCATTCCTATTCCCCTCTTCTAGTGATTCATGATGCCCTATTCATACTACCAAAACACCATCTCCCTCTCTCCATCTCTATTGTCATTCCTTCAGTCCCTCACCCTAGCCATAAACTCCTAGCAAGTCACACTGCTTTCTGTCTCCTCCCCCTTAATGCCCCTTCTTCTATTGCCTCACCTCAGATATCATTCCTAGACTCTTCTTTCTGTAAAAGTCATCAAGATGGTTAGAAGGTCAAATGTCAGGATGACCACACTTTGACCTTGGCCCCTGGACCTAGCAATTGGGCACTCACAGTTATTTGAAACTCTGACTTGCTAGTAGAGATATTCAAATCTCCTAAAGAGGAAAAAATTACTTACAGCACATGCCCAAGAAGCCACTTGCATCTCTCATAAATCAACACTTTTTCCAACCTTATAACATGCCCTCTATTGCAAAACTAGAGCACTCTTAGTTACAAATTAACCATAACATGAACCCCTGGGATGACGTTTTCAAAGCTAAAGCACAAAACCAAGGCCAAGAGGTTAAAAAAAGAGCAAAAGGTGATAAGATGTAAACTTTTGGTACTTTTTTATTGTGAAAATACTCTACAGAGGGGTTACAATTACATGGGCAAGGTAATGAGTACATTTCTTATCAAGCATTGTTGTCTCCTTCTTTGTTTCCCCTTACCATCCCCCCTACCCCCGCACCAAAGTTGTAAAGTTCATTTTTTGACATAATGTCAGGTTCTCCCTAGGCAGTATCTTTTTAGGAGTCAGAATGACTAAAATAGACTGAAGTTCGGTAATAAGTCAGGAGAAAGACAGTTATTACTATCAATGCCAAATAGTTAGGACTGGTGTCCTTCTGAGAGAAAAATACGCATAGGAAGAGGCTGAGTGGATCTTTCTACAGGGTACTATAGAGATGATTTATGAATTTGTCAAGAAACATATTCAAAGTAGCATCTAATTCTAGATTTCCAATGTTACACACATATGTCTGCCAAACAAAACCCAATCCTGCCCTCTGCTCACTAAATCCAGTATACCCCATGATCACCAGAGGATACCAAAAGAAGACGCAGCAGGGTCCAAAGAGAGTGGTACAAACATTCTGCTCTCCAGAATTAACTGTGTAGTGACTATATATAAAGAAGCACTGATAGCAAAGAGCACTGGTCTCAGTCTGGGGTCCCAACAGTATCCAGCTGTGGTGGTGACAGAAGTAGCAGACAATCTTGCTGATTGACTAGATGCAAGGCATAGCATGAAGCACCTAATTCTAAACACTGCCAGTTTTTGGACTGTATGAAGGAAAGATATTTCAAATCAAGGGATGGGATGGAAAACCAAGGCTAGGTGCAGTCACTGGTTGCACTTACCTGGAAGCCAGGATAAACAGTGGAGATTTTACCTGGGACCATTTGGAAGGCACAGGGGATTTGACTAAGCAGTGGGGCAAACACAGACTTTACTCCTGCTATCCTGAAAGCATCGGTCCTAGCACTGAGGTTTCAAAGGTGAAGCCTGAACATCAGTCCTGGATGTGATCTTTCTCACTACTTGTCCTCCACTGCCCACACTGAATAGGAGAAGGAACATCTCACACATGTGATAGTTATTGTTGCATCCATCCCACTGGTAAACTAAAGTTTCAACTTCAAGTTAAGTTCATACTCAGTTCCAGTAAGACAATACATGGTCTACTCTAGGCTATAGCAAGTCCCTGAATAAAGTATCTACAAAGAAAACTTCCAAACCTGTGCCCTCTAGTGGCATAGTCAGACCAGACAGAAGCACAAGTTGTTACCTACTGCTTGTGATTCATCTGAGCTTGCAACCAAGTAGTAACTGCAGGGCTCATTTCTGACTCTCTTCCCCTTAATCCTCCTGCCTGGGCACTGTCCCTCAGCTCTTCAGCTCAAGGCTAGCGCTCTACCACTTGAGCCACAGCGCCACTTCTGGCATTTTTTTTCTTTTTGCTTATGTGGTGCTGGGGAATCGAACCCAGGGCCTCAGGCATGCAAGGCAAGCGCTCTACCACTGAGCCACCTTCCCAGCCATTAATATGCAAAAGTTTTTCCCCCTGGTTTTGACAATATTTTATGCCCCCTTCCCCACGCACACCTAAGTTTGGGAGAAAAGATAGTGTCTTACTTTATAAGTCTGGATAAAATGGTTGTGAACTGGCAAAATTCAGAAAATTGGCTTCTTCTTGCAATCCATATCTTAGAGACAAGTTAAGTGCTGAGTCCTTAAGCAAAGAAGAAACAACTCCATGAGACTAAGGAAAGGATCACTTCTGCTTCTGCCAACAAGGGAGGCCCAGTGGGCATATTGAGTCAAGGTTCATTAATTCAATATTTCTATTTGTGAGTTCTTACTCTCTGTACTAGCCTTGATAATAATGACCCATCGATATTGGAAACCAACTAATTCTGTAATTTGTGGGCTCAAATACAGAATATAGGATTTGCATAATTTAATCCTTCAAATACATTTCAAAAATTTCAATTTGCACATTGTCTAGCTTCAGAATATAATCATTGAGCACTTGAGTCAAAGCTTAGGGTTTGAGCATGGAATTATTTATTAAGCTTCTTAGTAATATTCAAAACTTCTATTTGATCTCACAATCTTTGAAATAATTATTTTCTTCAAAATTCTCTAGGGAAGCAATAAGGTCTTCCAGAGCCATGCTTTCCAAAGACTACTCATTTGAGAGGATTACTCAGTTAATTGCTTTGTCATTTAATTCCATGGGCTGTCATGGATTCTTTGATCCCAGCAAGAGTCACTCCAGCTTGTCTCCAGCTACCATTCAGTTGTTCTACATGCCACACTTCAGCATAAGCCTTCCTTAAACATGGTCAGATATTGTCTGCTTTGAGCAAAAGAAAAAAAAGGCTTCAGTGAGTTCCATGAGTGCACAAAAATATATTTTAAGGTTGGACATGGGACATTTACAATCTACACTCGTATGCTGTAAAAGATGTTCTCTGCTCTTCCTGACTTGCTTACTGGTGCCGTGGTAGAGAACCAACTCAAAAGAGTTTTTTTATTTTATTTTATTTTATTCTCAATACTGTTTCTTATAGCTTCGTTACATACATCATTCCTCTCTGCTTTCTCTTTTTTAATCTCTCTTCATTCATCCAAATTAATATTGATTATTAATACTTTTGAAATTATTTTTACATTCTTTCTATAAATATCCTGGCTCCTTTCTTTTCTATCCTAATTAGGGAATGTTTCATTGCTGATTCTATTTATTATATATATATATAAATATATATATGGCTTGTATTTGAATGTGTTAGTGTGATTTACTTTCTCTTTTCTGAGTATAGTGGAAAATCAAACTCTATGAGAAGGCTGTTCTTGAAGAAGACTCCCATGTAAAGTCAACAAAGGTATGAGTCCCAACAGATATTCAAGTTGCAATAGACACCACTGAAATCCAGAGTCTCATTAGGCAGTAATTTGAAGACATACTCTAGTAAGTTGGAAAATTTAGAAATGTACAGATGATGATCTACCAAGGGATATAAACACATAAACAGATCTAATATGAGCAAAGATATTATAGTATTCTGTTAAAAATAGGAAAAAACAAGCAAAGAATAAAAGAAGGAACAAAGAAAGGAAGGGAGAGAGAGAGAGAGAATTCTACCATATTTTCAGATAAACTACCAACAATCCTCAAAATTTATTCCATAGAATAAAAAATGGAATGAATGCTTCTAAACTCATTTTAAAAAGCCAGTATTACTATCACACCAAAACCGGATAAGAATATGCACAGAAAAACACTATTTACCAATTTGCTTAATAAATATAGATGCAAACATCTTAAACAAAATATTTCTAAACAAAATTTATTTTTAAAAGATTACCACTGTGCAAAGCAGTGTGGGGGTATAAGAAATGACTAAACATAGAGCTCCCTATGATTCAACAATCCTACTTATGGGCATTTAAACAAATGACCACAAACAAGGACATACTAAAGCTGCCAGCACAATCATATTTATTGCAGCATTATTTACCAAAGCTAAGATTTGGAACCAAACCAAATGCCCCTCAGTTGATGAATGGATCAGGATAATGATATATATATATATATATATATATATATATATATATATAATTCTCTGCTTCCAACAAAGAGTATGATGACATCGCCCCATCCGTAAGAAAATAGAACTGTAAAAAATATCATATTAAGTGAAGTAAGCTATATCCAAAGAAACATAGGCTCCAAGGTTTCCCTCATTTGTATTCATTAGTATTTGTCTAGGATAGTCCTAGCAGGTGAGCAGAATAGCTCAATAGCTATGTGCATATGACCATATAAGATGATGCTAAGGGTCTGGGAAGGTGGCTCAGTGGTAGAGTGCTTTCTTTGCATACATGAGGCCCTGGGTTCAATTCCTCAGTACCACATAAGAAGAAAAAGCCAGAAGTGGCACTGTGGGTCAAGTGGTAGAGTGCTAGCCTTGAGCTGAAGAGCTGAGGGACAGAGCCCAGGCTCAGAGTTCAAGTCCCAGGACCAAAAAACAAAACAAAACAGATGACGCTTAGCGAAATGAACTCTCTAAGACCTGAAAACAGAGGTATTTCTTTGTTGTTGTTTTTAATGTATTATGTGATTTTTTTTCGTGTTTTTTTACTATGGTTTATCTCCTGTTTGCACTGTATTTGATTTTGGTACCCTGGGTATTGTATATATGTTTATCTGAATTAGGGAAGGAGAACAAAAAAATGGTGAAACAAAGGACAAAGGGTGAACCAAACAATATGTTGGAAGTGAATGGTACAACTTATGGGGGGGAGACTGGGGGGAGGGAAAGTGGGAAAAATGAGGGAGGGGGTATCAAGTTTGACAAGACATGTACTCACCACCTTACATATGTACTGTAACTGTAACCCCCTTTGCATCACTGTGACAATAAAATTAAAATAAATAAAAGATTAGACACCATAATCAAGTTAGTTAATACAAGAACGGTTTGATATACACAAATCAATAAATGAAGTATAGCACATAGGTAGAATCAAAGATAGAAAAAAAATCACATTATTATGTTGATAAATGCCGGAAAGACCTTTGGCAACCAAACATCCTTTTAAAATAAAATCCCTAAAAGAAATTAGTGATAAAGAGATAATGCATTAACATTATAAAAATGTATATGATAAACTAATAAGCAACAGTGTACTTAATGGGGATAAAATGATTTCCTCTAAAATGAAGGATCTGTTACTTGCAATCTTATCTATAGAAATAAGACAAGAGAAACATGTTTTAAAAATATATGAAGCCAGGCTCCAGTGGCTCACACCTGTAATCCTAGCTACTCTGAAATCTGAGGATCACAGTTCAAAGCCAGGCTGGGCAGGAACATCCGTGAGACTTTTATCTACAATTAATCACCAGAAAACTGGAAGTGGCACTGTGGCCCAAGAGTTAGAACATTAGCATTTAGGTGAAGAGCTCAGGGACAGTGCTTAGGCCCAAAGTTCAAGCACCATGACTATTATGGGGTCCTGGGGAGGGGATTCCACATTCCTCCCAGTGAGGATTTTAAATCCCACTAGAGTCCACCACATAGAGACAGTCTCATGTAAAAAGATGAATTTATTGGGGAGGTGGATAGCTGACCTGCCAGGGATGCAGCACAGACTTGAGAGCTGTGACTGTGACCCCCAGCATTCCTCAAGCTGAGGTTTTTAAGGGGTGGGTTATATAGAGTTACATAGACAAGCCATGCAAGGCAGGTTTGGCCCATTTTCATTGGTTATAGTTATTTGGCCTTTAAATTCATTTGTTCTTTATGGTAAATATCATACATAATAATTTCCAATAGGCTGCCCATAGTGGGACCACTCAGTGGTGGTCTTCAATTGATGGGCTTAAGGCCCTGTTACTTAGGCAAGCAAGCAATGTTACAGAAGCAAATCACCAAAAACATAACCTTGAGTCACAGGAGCATAGGCAAAACATAATCTTGACTTGGTCAGCATGACCAATACTATCAATACTATTGACACTATTACAGAAATTATTTTTATTGCAAGTTCCTGACTAATACAGCAACTCAGTGCAGCTGGTGATAAGCTGTAGAGAGCTGCGTGCAGCCGCACTTTAAAGATGGCGCTGGCTTCCGCCCTCCGCCTTCCTGATGGTGAGTGCTCTCTGTGGTAAACAACTCCTTATTTGGCTAAGGCATAGAATCTGGCTTGCTTCCGTGTACCTGGACCTATTGATGGCTCCCACGTGGCATATCAGGGTTGGTAACCCAGCGGGTACTTAAGGTTGTGTGGGATTCTCCAAGGAGTCAGAAGAATGCTCAAAGGTCCTGAATAAACTGCTGAGAGAAGAGCTCGGTGTGGTGTTGTGTCTTTCTTGCTGGTCGAGACGGATGCGACAATAAGCCCCAAGGTTGTCAGCTACTGGCACCCTTTGTCTGGGTGTTTTCTAACTGTCTGCCAGTGAATAGCAACCCCGCAACTCAAATATTACAATGACCAACCAAACGAAAAAAACACAGATATGAGCCAGCACCAATGGCTCATGCCTATAATTCCAGCTATTCAGAAGGCTGAGATCTGAGGATCACAGTTTGAAGCCAGCTATGACAGGAAAGTCCATGAAACTCATCTTCAACAAACTATGACAAAAGCCAGAAGTAGAGCTATAGCTCAAGTGGAAGAGCACAAAAAGAAGTTCCAGGCCCTGAGTTCAAGCCCCAGGACAGACAAAAAATCAAATCATATGAATGGAAAAGGAAGTAAAATTATCACAGTGTGAAGATGACCTGATCACCATATTTAAAAGAGCCTAAAATTCAAACACAGGTGGCTCCCACGTGTAATCCTGAGATACTCAGGAAGCTGAGAGCTGAGAATGAAGGTACAAAGTCAGCCCCAGGCAAGAAAGTCTGTAAGACTCTGATCTCCAATTTATCATCAAAAACCCATAAGTGGAGCTGTGGTTCAAGTGGTAGAGCACTAGCCTAAAGTCAGAAAGCTCAGGGAGGGTGTTCATCTCCGGACCAGCACATATACACAGAAAAAGACCCTAAAGACTCCATTAGAAGACTCTTAGACCTGATAAGCATTCTCTTTTTTTGTCATAACAAATTTTATTAAGTTACTCTGAACATTGTATAAATACAACTATATACTTGAGTATAAAATATAATTCCAGTTAGAAAATCAAGAAAACTTTTAGGGTTATTTTAGGAAATGTTGATAATAAGGCTTCCACTGTTATACCAATGAAATATGAAAAGTCATTTCAAAGAAACATTTCAATTGGTGCTATGATTTTGTTAATCAAACCACAAGGAAGAGATTGTATTTAAAATACTCAAATATTTTGAAGGACATATTCTCTTGAGTGCGATATGTATACAAATTTATATGTATATAAATTAGTGGTCTGAAAGGTGGTTCTTTACCAATGCTTGGGACTCAATACGTATTTATTGAAAAACAGAACTATCAATAGATAAGATCTATTACTTCAATTTGTGCTTCATTTTTGGCAGTACTGAGGCTTAAACTCAGGGCCTTACACTCAAGCACTCTACTGTTTGAGACACTATACCAGTCCCTTTTTCCATTGGTCATTTTCAAGATAGGCTTTCTCTCTCTCTCTCTGTCTCTCTCTGTCTCTCTGTCTCTCTCTGTCTCTCTGTCTCTCTCTGTCTCTCTGTCTCTCTCTGTCTGTCTCTCTCTCTCTGCCCAGGGCCACCTGAATTGTTAACCTCCTACATGTGTTTCCCTTTTTCACTAGGATGACAGGTCTACACCATTTCCTCCACTCATTGTGCTTCCACACTATGGCATGACAGGCACCAGCAATGATGACCATACACTGATTAAAATGGAGTCTTGTAAATGTTTCTGCTTGGCTGGCCTTGACTCCAATCTCTTAATTTCTACTTCGCTGGTAGCTAAGATTACAGACTTGAGTTACTGCCCCTGTTTTGTTTTTCTGAAGTTTTTTTTCAAGTATAAGCAACAGTAATCATACTGCAATTCTTGATTTGTTCAAGACCATGAAGCCTATAGAGAAGTTACAAATATTATTAAAATAAATCAAATTAATATGCATTCATCATCTTAGTAAGAAAAACTAATATGTAGAACTACTTTTCACTTAATTCATTGGGCTTCAACCTGTGATATGATTGAAAAAAGGGGCTGACACTGCTGTTTGAATTTCATCTATGAATTCCTATCTTTTTAAGATTTCTTTTATTATTACTATCTTTAAGTAGTTCAAAGGAGTTGCCATTTAACAAAGAAGTTTATGAATACAATATATCCTATTTTTGAGAACTCAAGCACCTACACATCAAAACACATCATAAAATATTGATAAAACAGTAGCTATGGCATATATTCACCCTCTTGCTAAAATGGCTTAATAAATTATTTTAGGATCTAAGTTCAGAAGAGTCTTCCTAAGGAGACAATTTATACTAAGCTAGTATGAGTGTGGGAATGAAAATAACTTCATGGACCAGAAGGAAGGACAGCTTTGTTCTTAAATCCAACTCAAAGGACACATGATGAGAATCACATTTCATAAACAGACTTCTTACAAAAAACAACTTTTTTTGTAATTTTATTGTCAAGGTGATGTACAGAGGGGTTACAGTTACACACATAAGTTAGAGAGTACATTTCTTGTCAAACATTGTTACCCCTTCCCTCATTTTTCTCCTTCACTGAGTTTTTTAAATAGGATGTTTATATATATATATATATATATATATATATATATATATATATATATACAAAATGGAATTCTATTACTCCATCAGAAAGAATGACACTACTCCATTTGTTAGGAAATGGAAAGACTTGGGAAAAATTATATTAAGTAAAGTAAGCCAGGCCCAAAGAAACATAGGTTCTATGGTTTCCCTTATCTACAATAACTAGTATATGTCTAGGACAAGCAGAAAAGGTCAAAAGCTATGTACATATGACTAGATAAGATGATGCTAAGCGACATGAATCGTAAGGTAGGAACACAAGAGGTTTTATCTTTGTTGCTGTAATTTTAATGTACTTGTACTGTGTGATTTTTTTTGTTTCTCTTGTATGTTCTTCCCCCATGGTATAACCCCTGTTTTCACTGTATTTGATTCCGGTGCCCTGCATCTTGTATATACATTTTTCTAATTTGGGGAGGGGAAGGAAATAACAAAATGCTGAAATAAGGATACAGGTTGAGCCATTGTAACAATGAGATGTACAAGACACTATGTTGAAAACGAACTTTACAACTTTGGGAGGGGAGGGAGGAGTTGGGAAGGTGGGGAGGGAAGGGATCGTGGGGTAAAACAAAGGAGGGGGTAACAAGGGTACTCATTACCTTACTCATGCAACTGTAACCCCTCTGTACAGTATATTTACAATAAAAATATACACTAAAAATAGAATATTTTTGAAATACAAACTGTGTTTCAGGGACACTTTTTATGGTTAAATTGTTGCAGTATACCTAACACAAGGAGAAAAAAATCCAAAATGGAAGGTAGTGAAGTTTCAAATAAGCAAATTTGGCCTACATAAAATAGATAATGCAAAATCCATTAAGTCCTTCCTATACAAGTTGTTTAATGATCTGATGGCCTAGTGTCCCTAAAAAGAAGCTGAGAATAGACTGTGCTGACGTTTTCCTCTTAGGAGTTAGCATTTGTAGAGAAAAGGTGAAGAGGGTAATTTAAATTTCAGTGTTCCAATTCAACTATAATGAAATAAAGTAAGGTTGAATAAGTAATATTCTATTTTGTAAAACATTCACCTTTATCCACATTGTTTGTTCCATTATCAACTTTTCATGATAGTTAATAATTACTACTCATAAGTTTAAATCTTAAATGAATTCCCAGCTAACCTAGAAATGTATCTTTAATTATTTTAATAAGCTTAACACATATTAAATGGAGTACTACTTTGCTATACCTTGAAGGTAGAAAAGTCATCAATAATGAAAGCAAGTCAACAAAAGCCTCATACAATCTGCAATTCTCCCTCACAAGAAGGTGCTGATTAGCAATCACCAAAGTTCTTCATCTATCTAAGATGTTGGCTTTGGTAAATCACCCTGGGGCCTCAATATAGTCTCAATATTCAAAAGCTAACACCACTGTTACTACCAAAGAGTTATGAGCTATGACTCCTGAGAGTTGCCACCAACTTAACTTTCCCAAGTTCAGAAGTTTCACCAACCCAAAAGAAAAGCAAAAGCAGTTAAACTTTCAACTGTACAAGCCCTTTGTTAAGAAAGGTGATACTTAAAATAGCCAGATTTGGAAACAAGAGTCATTTGAAATAGGCTCTGGAAAAGCCATATATTCTTCCTATATTCCTACTGAGAACTGGATCTCAGATATGTGTTTAACCTGCAGAATTGCATCCCCTGTAGAGCACAAGCTGGACACATCCTACAGAACTCACACACAGACCCTAGCAGAAGCAGTCACTGGCTTTAGTGCCAAAATGTGGCAAGTCATGTGATTTCTGTCATATGATTGATATAAAACTGAAAGCAGAACTTTTTTATTATTCTTACTTTTTTGTTAGTTTTTTGGCAGTCATGGGGCTCAAACTCAGGACCTGAGCTAGCACTCTACCACTTTGAGCCAAAACATCACTTCCAGTGTTCTGGTAATTAATTGGAAATAAAAACATCATAGACATTTCTGCCCAGGATTGCTTTGAGCCATATAGCTAGTGAAAATTTGTTTAGACTTTATGGACCTAGGAAAAATGGGTTCTTGCAAAACCTAATTACATGATTCATTCTGGAAGTTCAAGAAACAAACAAATTGATTTTTCTTGTAATCTAAAAGTTATAAAATATATTCTAGATTAAATATTCTAGGTAATTTGAGGGGATGGACAGGGTTAGAATAGAAGAGGGCAGAATAATGGAAGGAATGATATTGATCAAGATGAATTCTACTGGAGCTGGGAAGGTGACTCAGTGGTAGAGTGCTTGCCTTGCATGCATGAGGCCCTGGGTTTGATTCCCCAGCACTACATAAGCAAAAAAGAAAAAAAGCCGGAAGTGGCGCTGTGGCTCAAGTGGTAGAGTGCTAGCCTTGAGCTGAAGAGCTGAGGGACAGCACCCAGGCCCAGAGTTCAGGCCCCACAACCAGACCCCCCCCAAAAAAAAGAAGATGAATTCTACTCATAAATTGTCATGTTGACTTGAAATCCCTTTGTATAACTATTTAAATGTAATAAATAAATTTAGTAACAAACAAACATACCCAATTCAAAAATTTCAAATTTGACATGCTCCAAAACCTAAAATTAAGAGATTTATTTAGCTTTCTATATTTTCTTTCAGATGCAAACCAATGATTTATGAGAACTGTTGTGCTCCTTAACTAAGATTGAACCTCCAAGACACAAAACTTAAAACTGCGATTTGGTCAGAGTAATGAAAAGGACTTTTTTGTATAATTTTATGAAATGTGATATTTCTAAGTCATTTTATATTATTTTTATGGACAAATATATTTTCAATATTATAAAACATTGTTCTTTCTGCAAAAAGTATGAAAGAAGTGTTTGGTATTTCTGTATCTTTAAGAATAACTTATAGTCAAGGTCAAAGTTTAGTGAAGCTAATTGCAATACAAAGTATTAATTTGTTTACTCAGAAACAACAAAGGAAACTTGCATTATTTTGCCAGTCCTGGGGCTTGAACTCAGGGCCTGGGCTCTGATCCCTGAGTCTCTCTGTGCTCAAGGCTAGCACTCTACCCACTTGAGCCACAACACCACTTCCAGCTTTTTCTGAGTAATTTATTGGAGATAAGAGTCTCACAGATTTTTCTTCCCCCAATTGGCTTCAAACTGTGATTCTCAGATTTCAGCCTTCTGATTAGCTAGGATTACAGGCATGAGTCAGCAGCACCCTGCTAAAGCTGTCCTTTTTTTAAATTTAAATTTAAATTTTTTAATTGAAAAGGTGATGAGCTGGGGAGACAATAAGTACATTTGTTTTTAATCTCTTTTACCCCATTCTCTTTATCTCCCACTTATCCTTCCCTACTCCCCCAAGTTGTAATGTTCATATCCAACATAGTATCAAGTGAGTATCAATAGTGCTATAGTTCACCCATTGTTCTTCTGTTTCTGTGATTCCCTTTCCCTTTCACATAGTGCATTGTCTATTACGTAAAACAGGAGGTACAAAAAACTAAGAGCAATGAAGAAAGAAAAAAAAGCAATAGAGAAAAAAAACGAACTTTATACAGGGTCTAATGGAACCTCTTGTGTCCATAAGTTGTGGTTCCTGTAAATATGCTTCATTTTATATAGTCCTTTGCAATAAGCACTTGAGTTATTAAGATTCCCTGTTAAGAATATCATATACATATTCTAGTTCATACAAATGAGGGAGATCATGTGACCTGCTTTTCTTTGGGTCTGGCTTACTTCACATAATTTTTTCCAAGTCTTTCCATTTCCTTATGAATGGAAAACTGTTATTCTTTCTGATGGAAGCATAGAATTTCATTGTATATATGTACCACATTTTCTTGATCCATTCATCTACCAAGGGGCATCTGGGTTGCTTCCATATCTTGGCTATGGTAAATAATGCTGCAATGAACATCGTCATATGGATAGCTTTCATGTGACCTTGTTTGTGGTCATTTGGGCAGATTCCCAGAAGTGGGATTGCTGGGTCATAGGGGAGCTCTATGTATAGTCTTTTGAGGAACCTCCACATTGCTTTCTAGAGTGGTTGAACAAGTTTACACTCCCACCAACAATGCAGTAGCATTCCCCTTTGGTCACATCCTCCCAGAATCTGTTGTTGTTAGATTTTTTTATTATGGACATTCTAACTGGTGTGAGGTAGAATCTCAATGTTGTTTTAATTTGTATTTCTTTTATAGTCCGATGTTGAGCAATCCTTTTTTAATATATATTTTTATTGTAAAGATATTGTACAGAGGGGTTACAGGTACATGAGCAAGGTGATGAATCCATTTCCTATGGAGCATTGTTATGCCCTCCTTTTTTTCCCCTACCATCCCTTTCCTCCCCACTTCCCCACCTCCTCCCTCCTCTCCTCTCCCACCCACCCCCAAAGTTGTAAAGTTCGTTTTCAAAATACTGTCTTTTACATCTCATTGTAACAATGGGTCATCTTGTATCCTTATTTCAGCATTTTGTTATTTACCTTCCCCTCCCCAAATCACAAAAATGCATATACTAGAGGCAGGACACTGGAATCAAATACATTGACAACAGGGGTTGTACCATGGGGGAAGAACCTACAAAGAAACCAAAAAATCACATAGCACATTATAAGTACATTAAAAAGAACAGCAACAAAATAATATATTATGTGAAGTAAGCCAGACTCAAACATAGGTCCCACGGTTTCCCTTATGTGCAATAACTAGTATATGTCTAGGACAAGCAGAAGAGATCAAAAGATATGTACATATGACCATATAAGCTGATGCTAAGCAAAATGAACCCCAAGGTAGGGACACAAGTTGTTTTACCTTTGTTTCTGTTCTTTTTGAGCAATTCTTCATGTGTTTCTTTGCCATTCATATTTCTCTTCAAAGAAGGCTCTCTTAAGGTCTTTATTCCACTTTTTAATTGGATGGTGGTTACTTTGGGGGTTTGTTTAGGGAGGGATTTAACTTCTTGAGCTGTTGGTATATTTTAGATATGAGACCCTTGTCTGTTGAATGACTTGTGAAGATCCTCTCCGAATCTGTGGGGTTTCTATATATTTTGCTAGTTATGTCCTTTGCCACACAGAAACTCTGTAATTTAATGTACTCCCATTTATCCAACCTTTCTTTGATTTTTTGTGTTTCTGGATCTTAATTAAGAAAGTTTTGACCTGTGCCAAGGAGCCCTAGTGTTTCTCTTATTTCTTCTTGTAATATTTTCAAGGTACCTGCTTTTATCTCGAGGTCTTTGGTCCATTTAGAGTTGATTCTGGTGCAAGGTGATATGTAGGTATCTGACTTTAATTTTCTACATGTGTTTAGCCAATTCTGCCAGTGCTGTTTATTGAAGACGCTGTCTTTCTTCTATCTTATTTTTTGGCTCAAAGATTAGGTGGCCATAGGTCTGCGGGTTCATTTTTGGGTCTTAGAATCTATTCCATTGGTCCTCAGACCTCTACTTGTGTCAGTAACAAGCTCTTTTTAGTACTATGGCTTTGTAATAGAGTGTGAGTTTCAGTATTGAAATTCCTCCAGCATTGTTCTTCCTGCTAAGGATTGTTTTTGCTCTTCTGGGTCATTTATTGTTCCATATGAATTTTTGGATTGCTTCTTCTATTTCATTGAAAAAATAAGTTAACCTACCCTTTTTAATGTCTTTTAAAGAACTCAGGTTTGGAAGCTTATCACTAGAAAAAAACGATGCCCCATACACAAGTTTTGGGGAAAAGAAAGTAGCTTTATTGAGGGTACTAGCCATCTGGAAAGGAAGCAGATTAATGTCTCATGTTCTTTATTCCATGTCTTCAGGTAAATAGAATAAACATATAAGGAACAAGTTAAGTGTATACATAGAAACTAGCATTTCCCAGGAGCTTTAGTCTGGTTTTTTGTTGTTGGTCTTGGTCATGGCCTCAGCTCTGTCCCTTAGCTTTTTCACTCAAGGCTAGCAAGCGCTCTACCACTTTGAGCTACACTGCCACTTGCAGTTTTCTGGTGGCTAATTGCAGATGAGTGTAACAAACATTCTTTCCCCAGCTGGATTTGAATCATGATCCTCAGACCTCGGATTCCTGCTTCTTCCACTGATGATGATGATGATGATGATGACTATTGTTATATCTAGAATTATATATGTGACTTTTCTATCTAGACTGAATTCAAACCCCAATTCTCAGTTCTCAGTCTCCTGAGTAGCTAAGATTACAGATGTGAGCCAGTGGCACCCTGCCTGTCTAGTCTTTTGACATTGTCTAGGAGTGATCATCCCCTAGGACTGGCCTA
>NW_012267304.1:1757923-1765394 GCF_000151885.1 Dipodomys ordii
AGTGACCACAGGGGAGGAGCCAAGAAGGGAGGGGCCAGGAGGGGGTTAGAAGGTGAAGGGAGGGGCCTGGAATGGAGTAGCAAGAGGGGAGGGGCACGAAGGGCGGGGCCAGGAATGGAGGAATCAGAAATGCAGTGACTGTGGAGGGGAGGGGCCTGGAATGCTGTGACTAAAAGTGTAGGGGCCAAGAAGGGAGGGGCTGGGTGGTGTATGGAAGGTAAAAGGTGGAGTCAGGAGTGGAGTGACCAGAAGAGGAGTGACCTTGAGGGGAGGGGCCTGGAATGGAGTGGCAAGAAGGCAGGAGCCAGGAAAGGAGGGGCCCAAGAGAGGAGTAACCATTGACAGGATGCTCCTGGAATGCAGTGGCCAAAAGGGAGAGGCCAAGAAGGAAGAGGCCAGCAGACAAAGGGAAGCTAAGGGAAGACACCAAGAATTTAGGTGCCAATAGGAAAGGGTCCAAGAAGGAAAAGACATTTGAGGGGAGAAAGTTTTGAAGGAGCAAAGATTGGGTAGTGGCAGAAAAACAAACCTGCTAATTTGAGAAGGATACACTGATATACTAAGTAAATGAAGCTTAAAAAAAAAACACCTGTAATCCTAGCTACTCAGGAGGCAGAGATCTAAGGATTGCAGTTCAAAGCCAGCCAGGACAGGAAAGGCCCACCAGAAAACTCTGTGGCTCAAGTGGTAGAGCACTAGTCTTGATCTGAAGAGCTGAGGGACAGTACTCAGGTATAGAGTTCAAGCCCTATGACTGCAAAAAGAAAAAATAATAATAATAAACAGGGTGTGGTTGCTTGCACTTGCAATTCTAGCTACTGAGTAACTTGAGATCACAGAATGGAGGTTTGAACCCAACCCAGGCAGGAAAGGCCATGAACCACTTGTCTCCAATTAACCACCATAAAGCTGTAAGTGGAGCTATACGTCAAGTGGTAGTGCTAGCCTTGACCATGAAAGTTCAAGACAGTGCCCAGGCTCTGAGTTCAAGCCCCAGAACAACACACACACACACACACACACACACACACACACACACAGAATATCACTTTATACTTTTTTCAGTTTTTGACATCTTCAAGGAAATATTTAAATAAATGTTGCAAACTTGGAGGAAAAAAATCTCATTTCAAATAACATTAAAATTATGTGGGGTCAAATGAGAGCATAAGGCCCTGAAATTCCCTCCCAGAATATAATACTGCTTGTGGTTTACCCATTGATAGATTAAAGCTACCAATGCTTGGTTTCCACTTGTCCTTCTGTGTCATCATAGCTTATGTTCTATGGGCCAGAAAAGTCACATTGGCATTCCATCAGTTTTTCGGTACATTTTTCTCTACTTAGAATTCTATGGTAGAGATGATAGTAGGGAAACAAAACTTTGCTTCTCCAGGAACTAAGATGCTTCATAGTTAGTGTTTAGTAATTCTTCAAAAGATAAAAAATTTTCTTCCTGGAAAATGGTCAACTTGCCAGTAGCCCTAGAAAATGGATGCAGTTCTCTTAAGACAAGACTAACATGAAGATTCACAATATTCATTTTGGCTAGTTAGCAGAGTACTTTTTCAAATGGTTTAGCTTCCCTTAAATTCATGAGGTTTTGGATTAGGGAGATGACTTGTGTATGCAGTAATTCAAGTCTACAATCCACTTATAAAGATGAAGTTTAATCTAGTAGGTTACCCATCTATTTGGTCCATGCTCACCTTATCATTGCCAAAGTTAACTGAGTCAGATAATACTACTGCTTAAGCTCTAGTACCTGTTAAGATAACCACACCTACCTTGATTTCTTGTTTTTTTGGATTCACATTTTTGATGTTTTTGGAAAAATAAGTTTACTTAACTTTTCAAAAGAAGAAATATGTGGTTATAATATTAAGATCCATTCTCATATGCCCTACAGAATACATCAGAGATGCTGGGACTCCTTTATAAAAATGGGTTCCAGACTTTAGTAAACAGAGCATCCTGTAGACTTCTCTGAAGATCACAGTTGTGTAGGACAAAGTGTTATCTTATAAATCCATGCCATCATTTTCAACTCTTTTGTCTACAGTGTTATTGTCTGTATACTGCTCATGGGGCTCGAACTCAAGGCATCACACTATTGCTTGGCTTTTTTTTTCACTAAAGGCTGTAGGTACTTCAACAAATTGAGCCACACCGTCACTTTTGGCTTTTTGCTAGCTAATTGGAGATAAGAGTTTCAAAATCTTTTCTGCCCAAGGAGGCTTCAAATTGTGACCCTCAGATTTCAGCCCACCAAGTAAGTAGTATTACAGACATGAGCCAACAGTGGCCAGTAAGCTCTGGTATTTCATTTAGTACAGCACATCTTTGGTTCTGTGTTTTAGTCAAGCAATCATGAAAACTAATAACACCACTCCATTTACACAAGGTAACATTTAATATGGAGTTTCAGTTTAATAAGACACTATCAATAAGATTGTTCAAATCCAAACTAGGGGTCTATTGTCCCACATTAACCAATTTTCCATTAATAAAAATTTGTAAAACTCATGTGATTATTTTCATGTATAACATACCTCTTCATGAGCCACTACTACTTTAACCCCTGGGAGCAGGAATTTATTTTTTAGTGGGGGGCAGAGTTGCTTGTAAGTTTCAAAGCAAACATGCATGGTCTGAGTGTGCCCTGAGTAGTATCAGGAATCCCTATATGTCAACTGCTAGGAGAGACTGATTTCCTCAGATGTGAACATAAAAATCTACGATCAGGGGCTGGGAAGTTGGTTCAGTGGTACAGCGCTTGCCTTGCATGCATAAGACCCTGGGTTTGATTCCTCAGCACCACATAAGCAAAAAGAAAAAAGCCAGACATGGTGCTGTGGCTCAAGTGGTAGAATGCTAGCTTTGAACTGAAGAGCTGAGGGATAGTGCCCAGGCCCAGAGTTCAGGCCCCACGACAGGACCCAAAAAAAAATTCTACAATTAATAGCAAAAGTAGGTAGATAGAATGTAGTAGGTCAAGGATATAATGTTTGTCAGGATCGGTTCCCATTCCCCTATGTAAATGTTCATTGCTCAGTTTCTTATCAGTATTCTAAGTTTAATGAAAGAGAATCACTGGGAAATAAAATTTGCATTGTATTTCTATTTTCCACAATATTGTTCTTTAGGGTTTCTTTTCACAAGTCTCATCTCCATGACTGCAAGAGATGATTGATTTCAGAGTAGTGATAGGTGTGGTATAGTCTTCTAGTCAGAACTTGGTCTTGGAATTTAAACCTCTGAACCCATCATTTTCTTTCTCTAGTTCTTTAGAACACACAGAAGAAATTAATTCCCTTGTGTTCCCTATTTTTACTGTGATGTTCTATGGCTGCAAGTGTTGTTTTGTAACTCAAAACAGTGGTTCTTGGCTTTCCATTATGGTGTTGGATTCTGCACTATGAATCTTCTTTTTTTTAAACTAATTAGTGGCCTGTTTTTGATGCTTAGTCTTCTAACTCAATTAAAAGTTGGAGTGTCCACATGTCTCTGAAAATTGCACCATTCATATCTCATTCAGATTAGTGTGTCAATTCCTTTCCATTAAACGTGCTTAGAAACATGTTTGCAGCCCTAGTCTTCTGTGAGGCTGCTAGGGGACACACTTGAAATTCTAAGAAGCCCTGTAATACAGTTTAATGTATATTTTCATGGTGTTTAAAAGATGCTCTACCAGCCTGACTATATGGTTTCTTAGGTCATTACAAAAGGAGAAAAAAGGATCTTATCTTATCGACAAAGTTACAGTTTGGATCTTAAAGGTTCTCTAAGTCTCCTTTGCCAGCAGCTTGGGTCAAACATGGTATTCTTGATGCTGTTGTTTTAGGAGTCAGATTATGTGATACTTCCATTAAAGGGATATTGGACTCTTCTCTGTCTCTTTGCTTCCTGGCCCACCATGAAGTGAGCAGCTCTATTGAACCATGCATTTCCCATCATAATGTACTGTGCCACTACAGAACCTAAAGTAATGGACTGAAAACTCTAAAGCAAAATATATCTCTCCTGCTGTGCACTGATGGCTCAAGTCTGTAGACCTAGCAACTCAGGAAGCTGAGATCTGAGGATCGGGTTGAAAGCTCACACAGATAAGTAAGGGCGGGAGACTCTTATCTCCAACTAACCATCAAAAAAAAAGCAGTAATGGAGCTGTAGCTCAAGTGGCAGAGTCCTAGTATTGAGGAAAAGAAGCTCTGGGACATTGGCCAGGCTTTGAGTACCGGACTCAGTACCAACACACACAGGAACACAAAAATCCTGCAATTAGTCTGGTAACCAGTGGCTTATGGTTGTAATCCTCGCTGCTCAGCCACTTTGTATAAACAATTGTATATATGCAGGATCATTGACATATTCTTTTTGGAGAAATTTTACCTTACACAGCCTCATCAGAAGGCTGAGTGTCATACACTTCTGTATCTGCAATTTCAACTGTGGGACAAGTAATTTTCTCATCTTATCAGTTTACTGAACTTTTTTCTGTGTGATGGCTATGGATGAACTGATGCTGATGACTTCACTGCATCTCTGACTCATCTCTGATCAGTTAGGATAGTTGAGATTACCAACTTTGAGAGTCCTCACTTGTGATGCCCATCTGACTTGCTGTCTGTATGCTGGGCAGTTACCTTGAATTGCATTTTAATAGTAATTACCTTTCTCTTCTTACCAGAAGCAACAGGCAGAGGATCATTTTGTAGACATCACAGACTGTAAAAGCAAATAACACCATATCCAAGAAAACCCACTGGCATCACAGAACATTGTAGAACATTGGCTGTACACCTTTATGTTCCAGAGACTGACTAGGAGTTGGGCTTGCTGCTACTGCTCAGCATCATAAGAGATTATTGTACCTCCTGTCACTGGGACATTGATCTCTTTTGAATTCCTGACTCAATATTAGAGCAATGCTTTAAACAAGACTCTTTTGGTTTGGTATTATAGTCTTTTTCCTGGGAAAAGCTCAAAATGCAATCTGAAATAAGTAAATTGACTGAATACATACCACTTTGACATCATTGTAATTAGAAGCATCCAAGTTGGGACTGTCTTTGTATCTTCTCATATCTTTGCATTTCCTGTAAAGCACGTGTAATTATTTTACAGAAATAAAACATTGGCAATAAAATATTATACTATTGAGAAAGACAAAAATAAGCCAACTCTGCAAGAATAAAGCACTATAAAATACTTTTAAACCTCTGTTGAATGCTGTTAAATTGTTTCAATTATTAATGATATGCTTTTATTGAAAGTATTCCATTTAGTGTTTATTTTTCCTTTAAATAAGCTAAGCTTTGGGGGCCTTAGACTTTAAACATTCCACAGATGCCTTGGGGAAGATACACAGAAATACTAGAGCTGATTTGTATCAAAGCACAACTCTAGTCCAAAAGCCATTGACACAGCCACAACCAGTTCAGTACATGCTAGACCGTTTTGCACCAAAAGCTTCAGTGAATTCTATAGCCATTTTTACCTGGGCCAGAGAGGAAATACTTCCATTTTCCCTGGTGGTCCAGCAGAAGGCCTGTAGGTGAAACAAATATGATATTTCATTTGGATGAACAGTTTTGCTATGCTTAGTGCTAGCATTGTCCTTTATTTATATTAAGAGGTCTCATAATTAATGCAAACAGTATTGCCTCACCCCTTGCTGGCTACAAAATGACATGGGTCATTTTGAAAGTCAGCCAAGAAAGCCTGTGCTGCCCCCCAGTGGTATAATATTAAACCCAATAAAAAGCTCTCATAGTTTTGTCTTGCCTGTTTTTGTATTTCTCTTTAATAGAGTGTGTTATGCTGGTAACATGAAGAGAAGATGGTGGAAGCAGCAGTGAAACAATAGCAAAGGAGGCACCAGTAGTAGTGAGAAGCAGACAGAGGAAAGGTTCCAGGAAACAGAGCGGTGTTGGAGACAATGAGAGATGGAAGAAGTAGAAAGAAAATGAAAGAGGGTAAAGGGCCCATGACCAAAGAGAAGATATAGAGCCAGAGAATATAAACCATAGGGTCTAGTCCCTGAAAGAGTCCCAGAGAGTTGCAAAGGCCTAAGGACCAAGGGTTTCAGGCAGACTAAGCATGAGAAGTGCATTGCTAACTACTGTCAATGGCTGAAGTTCCCGATATCCTATTCTCAAGAATGGAAACACTACTCACTGTTGGGGTTGAGGATCCCAACATTCAAAGTCTATTCAGAAGCTCTAACACTAGTAGGCAATGCCTGCTCAGTGATTAATAATGCTGCTGAAAACTGACGACTACAGTAGTTAACAAGTGCCAGGGTGATATAAGTACACAGCAATAAGCCTCCAACATGACCATCCAGAGACACAAGCCTTTGACTTTGAAACCCTAAAGCAACAGACTTTTATCTCTCAAGGTTTAAATCTGAAAGCCTTGGGTCCTATAGTATAGACAAACCTTTAGGCTTTAGGCACTCAAGCATCTGGTACTTTTAGTCCTAGAAGAAATTCTCCTTGTTTATTCACGATTTATACCTAGGCAGAGAAATCACCCAGCTAAGTTGTAAAACAATTTGATGCTTTCCATTTCTTTGCAGCCCTTGTATATTACAAGTGATAGAAGGTCAAGTTCATATTCTCCAGATTATCTTGCCAGCTTGATATCTGATATGTCAATGGAAGACGCTAATAGGATATTGGAAGTTTGGGGGGGAAAGATGCTATTGTGTTCATTAGCCATTTTTCATTATTGCTAATGTTTCCTGTAACTTTTTATGGCCGCAGGGCAAGGAGACTCTTCAGCATGAATGTGAATTCCTTTGTATGATCTTCTGTGTTGCTTTTAAGGAGAAAAGTATTGGTTCTATTGGTAAGTCACAGATGCCCTGATTGCCTATGTAGCAACATGATCCTGACATATTCAATGGAAGAGCTAACAGCTCTTTGGTAACACAGTACTTTTTGTGTTCTCACAATCATAATTTTAGAGCATGTGTAATCTTTGGCTCTGATGACAAAAGTTATCAGTCCTTCTATAACATCACTGTTGCTAGTGTATTTATGAATATAAACATAGATACCTATCAATTAAAACCAATTAACAACAATGGCAATATATTCATCATAGGGTTTATAATAGTAGTCATATAGTCCCTTTAAAAATTAAATTCCGAAAAGACTCCACATAGAGCTCCCCTATGACCCAGCAATCCCACTTTTAGGCATTTACCCAAATGTTCACAAACAAGACCACACTAAAGCTACCAGCACAACTATGTTTATTGCAGCCTTATTTACCATAGCTAAGATATGGAAGCAACCCAGATGCCCCTCAGTAGATAAATGGATCAAGAAAATGTGGTATTTATACACAATGGAATTCTATACCTCCATCAGAAAGAATGACATTGCCCCATTTGTTAGGAAATGGAAAGACTTGGAAAAAATTATATTAAGTGAAGTAAGCCAGGCCCAAAGAAACATAG
>NW_012267304.1:1765444-1766473 GCF_000151885.1 Dipodomys ordii
TAAAGGTAAGTAATCAGTATTTCTCAACAAAAGTAACCTTTTAGAATTAATATCAAGAATACATAAAGAGCTCAAAAACACAAACAGTAAAAGAACACATAACTCAATTTAAGGAAAAATGAAAAGGCAGTTCTCAGAAGAAGAAATAAAAATGGTTAATAGACGTGACAAATTGACAATATTCTTCACCAAAGGTGCAGAGGAGAGTGATTTACTTCCTTTGTGTCTAGCTATTACTCTATATTTATCTCAATGTTTTATAAGAGCAATATATTCCCTTCTTGAGGTGGGAAAGGAGGGAAAATTAATAAAATCTAAATTTGGTTCAATTTATTGGTATATTTTTCTAAAAAGTAGTATTTGAAAATCCTCTCTCTTAATTGTATTTTTAAATGAGTATACATTAGTGATATGGTAAAGAGGCTGTAATTAATTCCATATATGTGTACAATGCACTTTCAACATATTTCTTTCTTCCATCCTTTATAATTCCATTTTCCTTCCCTCTCTTTTTGAAATGTTTGGTGGCTTTCATATATTGAGAATATATATGATAGAGATAGATGATCATCTGTCTATGTATACCATACATATATGTGTGTATAGATATATATGTATATAACATTTTTTGCTCAAGGCTAGTGGTCTACCACTTGACATACAGTTACAATTCTTATTTTTTTGCTGGTTAATTGGAGATAAGTATCACAAACTTTTCAGTCTGGCCTATGTTAGAATTGGATTAGTGAGCCATAGGCAGCAAGCACTCTCTGTCTCTCTCTCTCTCTGCGTGTGTGTGTGTGTGTGTGTGTGTGTGTGTCTGTGCATGTAAGTCCCTGAGCATGGACTCCTAACCAGCTTTTTCCACCCACAGGTGGCAGTATCCCACTTTAGGGAAGTGTACCACTTTATTTTTGGGGGGGGGGTCCACTCGTGGGGCCTGAACTCTGGGCCTGGGTGCTGTCCCTCAGCTCTTCAGCTCAAGGCTAGCGCTCTACCACTTGAGCCACAGCACCACTTCTGGCTTTT
>NW_012267304.1:1766523-1768186 GCF_000151885.1 Dipodomys ordii
CTGAGTAGCTAAGATTACAGATGTGAGCCAGTGGCACCCTGCCTGTCTAGTCTTTTGACATTGTCTAGGAGTGATCATCCCCTAGGACTGGCCTAGTCTTATCTGGAGGGCAAGACATTCTGCTATAGAGAATTAATGCTGTACCCTGGGAAAGAGAATGGGAATAATTCAAGATGAAATCACAGATAACACAGTATGTTTGCTTCAAAGTGTTATTCCTTTATGCAGTTTTGAAAGCTTGATGTGAATTTGGGAACATTCATTAAATACTTACCAACTCTTGGTTTTAACACTTTTTCCACGTTTTATTGTGACTTCATGTATTTCGATTTTTTAAAGTATGTTTAGTGATATCAAATTTCCAAATTATTTTTCTTTCCTTCTTTCTCTGGGCAGTTTATAAAGCTATTAAAATCTAGCTTAAAACATTTTTATCCCTCTAACTTTGGTGATATGAATTATTCTCCATTGGAAATTAGGAAGAAAAATTCATAGTTTCCATACTTCAGTGTGCCAGCATATGGGAACATTTTTTTTCCTGGTAATTGAAGAATTAAATGGACAGGACTTATGCAGATCTAAAGGGTAGCCCAAGAATCTAAGGACCCAGGAGAGAGGGAAACAAGGCCTGGAGTATAGGAGCAGAGCACCTTCCTCATCGTTTATTGAACATAGTGTATGTTAATCATCATTTCTCAGCAAATAAGCTTAGAACTTTTGAAGGAACACATACTTTTATTTTTATTTTTTGCATATATATGCACATACATATATATATTCAAGATGGCAAAAGATAGTAGAGTCTGTGTATATATACATATATGTGTGTAAATATGTGCATATATGTATATACACATATGCATATACATATGTGTGTGTCTTACATCTGATCATAGCACCATGGGAGCCAATTCCAGCCCTGGGGTGCCCTAAACTCTTCTTTCTATGTGATACTCTGGTTCAGGTTCCACTGAAAGAGAAGCTCCCATGGGGAGCTTGAGATTGGGATAGGAAGAAAGAGTACAAGGCCTTGGGTAGACAGAGAAGGGAGACTCCAAGAATTTCACAACCCACCGAGGGCTACCTGGGAAATTTGTAGCCCCTTAGGAACCACATCTCAGCCCCTGACCCTTGCAAATAAAAATGGAGGTCTAATCCCACCAACATCTACAAGCAATAGTAAGAAGTAAACTGAGACCACAGAGAGGAAGGAGAAAAAAGTCTCCTAGGGATGGGACATTTAAGAAACCTTTGTTCTTTGGTGGGCAAGCAGAAAAGGGAAGCCTAGTCACATTTAGGGTTCGCTTCTCTATTTTCTGGGAGGGCCTGCCCCTAGTCTGCTATCAGCCCCAAATCTGAAGCTGTTCCTGTAAAGCTGCCCAGGGATTCCATTTGATATCCCTTGACTTGTTACAATAAGTCATTAATGCCTAGAAGATGATTTAGTCTCATGTCTGTTCCTTCCTGGCTTCCAAGATGAAGCCATTCTGTTTACAATTAATATACAAACAAAATGGAGACAGAGATGTGTCAAGATTTTCCTAGGCTTTCCAAAGTTAACTTGAGGTTAAAGGTAAGTAATCAGTATTTCTCAACAAAAGTAACCTTTTAGAATTAATATCAAGAATACATAAAGAGCTCAAAAACACAAACAGTAAAAGAA
>NW_012267304.1:1769669-1781662 GCF_000151885.1 Dipodomys ordii
GGGGGGAGAGGTGGGGGGAGGATGGGATGGGAAGGGGAAACAAAGGAGGAGGCTACAATGCTTGATAAGAAATGTACTCATTATCTTGTCCATGTAATTGTAACCCCTCTGTACAGTATTTTCACAATAAAAAAATAATAAAAAAAATCATCCCAGTTTAAAAAATAAATAAATAAATAAAACTGTGACTCAGAAAAAAATTAAATTCCGAGGATTTGTGGAAGATAATGGAATGGTGACAAAAAGTTAGAGCTCCCTGTGATCAAACAGAAATACAGGTCTTTCGCAGGAAAATCTACCCCAAGAGAGGACACCAGACAAATTATAAACAGTGAAAGTTTAGCACCAACAAGATGGAAAATGAAACTGAATCCACAGTTTTCTTGACTTGGGGGAAATGCCTAGCCACAGTTTTTTCTGCTCTTCTGTTTTTCCTCCTGAGATCTGCTTGCCTGTTGCACCAGTGGAGGAAAACAGTGCTACAACTCCAGATCTGTACACCTTAAGGCATGGAAAAGAACAGAAAATACCTACACACAGAATGGCTGCCACTCACTGAAGGCCCCACAAAGAACCTTCACACTGCTCATTAGAAAGGCGATCATAAGGCCACAGAGGATTCCAGGAAGGTCCCAACATCTACCAACACAGGCACATAACACAGGTGAGTGTCCAGCTACCAAGTCCCACACAGGCAGAGAGCTGGTTGGCAGAACCTTGCCCCATGCACAAGTGGCCCAAGTGAAGGTTCTGCAACCAGACTCCTAACCCCCTGAGTGCAACAAAGGCAGAGGAAAGGGCTGTGGAAATTTTCCCACATCCAGGGCACCTATTGCCTAATCTGAGGGTTAGCGAACAGACCCAGAGCCTAAGGGACAAAGGCTGTGGAAATCTGCAAGTACTCAAGGTAGGCCAATTGCAACCCATCCAAGCCACTTCACAGAGCTTATCCTCATACTGATAGTATAGTGACTCCTGAAAAGAGAACTTAATGGAAAAAATTACAGAACCTCTCCAAGGATCATATACTGACTGAATTTGGGGGCCTTTTTTCTTTACTTTTCCTGTCTCTCTTTAGAAGGTGTAGGGGTGGTTTAAGTGTATGAGTATCAATATTTGGCTTAGGTTGTTTAGAGTTGGCTGCACAATGTTTAAGGGTTGAGGCTTTTATCAATTTTACCTTCTTTTCTTTTTATTATATTTAAGTAATTATACAAATAAGTTGCCATTAAACAGTTGTTTATGAATATGATAGATCTTGATCAATTTTGTCTTCTTTAATGCAATTGGTTGCTTGGTGTCTCTTTCTAATTTCTCCTCTTTTTTCCTCTCATGCTTTGTACTCTTCCATTTTTCTTCTTCTCTTTATAAACTTCATTTTTTTCCTCACTGATCTCTGTGGAAAACTTTCCTCCCCACTCTTCCCTTACCTTAGAACTCTAATCTTTTCTACTTGTAGCTAAGCTCTCACATCACAGCTGATCTCTGCAGTTACACTGAATAGTCTTCACAAACCCTGAACCCAGATACATAAATCATAGCAAAAATCACAAATTCATGAATAAACAAGACAACATGCCACCCTTAAAAAAGTATTCCATGTACTAGCCCTCATTATATGACAATACTCTTTTCATTTTTTTCTGAAATCTCTACTGCATCCTTGTTCGCTCAATTCTTTCTTTGACATAACACAGTTCTTGCTGATTTTTTCATATTTTGTCCTTATTCTAGTGCCTTTAAGTTTTACCCATACAGAACAAGGGTTGCAGTTTTGAGAGGAAAAAGACTATAAAACCAAACCAAAAGAGCCTTATTTAAAGCATTGTTCTAATATTGAGTCAGAAATTCAAAGGAGATCAATGTCTTAAGAATTTTTCCCAGACTATAGAGAATCCATGCTCAATTTCTACTCTATATTCAAGTACACCAATGGTCCATATGTATCCTGAGATACTGGATGACTTACTATGTCTTTCCATTCCTGCTAATCTTGCTATGTCTTCGTTAGCTGCTAGCAATATGCCTAGAGTAGTTCTAAGCAGTTTTAATCATTGTAATTTTGATTAAACTTCTTCATATACAGTCATCCCTCGATATGTGCAGTTCACTTATTGAGCCTTCATTGTATCACGCATTTAAAAAATACATAAATAGTGATATCTCACCTACCGCAGGAGTTACATTCCAGAGACCTCATGATAGATGAAAATTCTTGAAGTAGCAGTAAGTGAACCACAATATACACAGGGACAACTAACACTGCTAGTATTAGTAGGATTAGTTGTCCTTATACTTCTTTTTATTTGGTCGGTGGTGGGGCTTGAACTCTGGGACTTTTCTGCCTTGATGGCTTTGAAATGTGATCCTCAGATCTCAGCCTCCTGAGTAGCTAGGATTATAGGCATGAGCCACCGGTGCTCGGGTCTTACACTTGTTTTTCATGGAAAGGTTCACATGTATTAATGTCAAGTAGACTACAATGTTGTTTTCATTACTTCTGTCACTTTTAGAGAGGGGTTCCTATTAAGATTAGACACATATTAAAAATGAGGGAAATTGAAGGTAATATGACTAGTAGTAAAGTTTGCCAATACATTCAGAACTATGAAATTAACTGTAATAGTGAAAATACCTAATATGCAAATATGTAGGCATATGCCTCCTTGTTGATTGATAACACCTAAACATTAAGCCTTATGGAAACTCTCCCATATATCCTCACTAAAAATAATAGCCTCTATTTGGAGTAGACCAGAAGAATTCTGATATTAGCTGTGCCTTCTCTTATGTCCCCCCAGGGAATATTTACTCTTGTTTTAGAACCCCCAAGATTGGTCACATGAGGTCCTGCTCTTTGCGTATCAATTCTAGAAGGGCTGTTTTATACTGCTTACGGTCTCAGTGTGGGAAGAGCTAGATGATTTGCTCATTTGCTAATTATCCATGCACTATGATGATATAATTGTCAGGTCTTCAGCAACCTTAATTATGTTTTAAAACTTTTATTATAATATTGTTCGAAGTGGTCTAACTTTTATTAGCCATTGGTAGTGTATATGTTTTGTTAATGACTCAGATGCCAAAAAACTCCAAACATAGCAAACTCAAACTTGTGTTCTATGTCTCATGTGTTAGTGGGTTCTTTGAGTAGGCCTGTCTCTACCTGGAGCACCATTCCCCTCTCCTATTGTGAAACATTTGACTGCAGACAGAGTCTTTGGTTCTACTGAATTAGAAATCATAGGTAGATGAGCAGGAGAAACTCTTTCTGTTAGATAATTCTGGGCCTTTGAGTGCTTAGACACTTGCGTGGCAGATGCAGCAGCTTACAACTCCAAACCCTGAAAATAGGAGTTTAATGCTCTAGGGGTTAGGAGCCAGGAAATTATGGCTCAGGCACTCATGTTGGAGGCTTGTTTCTCTGGGCTTTAACTGCATGCATGCTAGCTCTTGGAAGCTCTTAGCTTCCAGCAGCAATGAATGTTAGAAACAGACAGCAGTAAGCAGCAGCAGGTGACTTTATTATTACTACTCTCAAACAGGTCTCTGGTCCTGATATCCTCAGCTGTATAGATAAGTGTCCCAGCTCTTGGGCTGAATGTGTCAAGATATCAAGCACTTGATGGTTTTACAGTTCTCAGTCCAAATACCTTAAGGCTTAGCAACTCCCTGGGACTCTTCTAGTAGCCAGCATTCATATTTGCTCATTTTCAGTTCTTTACAGCCTTCATTGTTTCAGTTTTCTCTGTCTCTCATTATTTCTTCCCCAGCTGTTCTCTGAAACTCTAGTTGCACTCTTCTCACTACTAATGTTGAAAACAGTGGCTGCTGCCACTCTTGCTTCTCCACCACTACTACCTCTCCAATGCTGATTCCACCATCCTCTCTCATATTGCCAGTTCAACGTGCTCTACTAATGATTAAAAAACACAAGCAAAGACTACTGAGCCTCTTACAATGTCAGACTTGGACTACTATTGACAAAATCAAAAGTAGGCAACAAAAGATCATTGGGAAGGCCTCTTACAACATCAGCAAGCCAGCAAGAAGGTATTTATTGTCTGGTTCACAAAATGAGCTGAACAATCTGTTTATATGGTCAGAAAGGGTTTTTGCTGGTTGTATCATGGCAAGCTTTCACTCAGTGAAAGACTGTATATGTACTAGTGTACTGTGGAACTGCAAATGTGGAACTGTGTTTACACCAGCTACAGGCCTGTTGTTGAGTTGCCAGGAAAGTTCCCCTTCTGCCTTGAGTAGACAAAGCTACAGGGTCATCTAGAACTCAGAGTCTTATATGGCAAGATGAAAAAATTATACCAGCACCCAACATCATAGGCTATTAAACAGAAGAGTAAAGCATTAAAAGGGGTGCTTGTAACAAAGGCTTAACATTTACATCACTAGTAATTTGACAATATAAAACAGCACTGTAATAATGCTTAATTACTGCTCCAGAGCCCCAGGAAGAATGGAACTTTCAGATCTGACTCATCATAGCTCTTATTTGACCAGCTGTTTCTAGTCCCCATTTTCCCTGACAGTGACACAGACTAATTTGCCTTTCTTCATATACTGGAGTTCAACCTTCCTGTTTTTTTTTTTCTTTCTCTTAGAGTTAAGGTAAGCTGACATTTGTCCAATATGCCTTATTATTATTATTAGTTTGCCCTCAGTCAGTATTTGTATTGGTCAAGCCCTATGCCTTATGGATTGTTACATACTTTTTATAACCTCTGATATAAATGGCTTTAGATACATTTAATTCACCAGCATTGAAAACAGCAAGACAACAAAATATTTAAAGAGTAGAAGTGGCTGGGTAGAAAGGGCATTGAAATGAAAAGATTAGAAATTTGGAGACTAAGAATGCTTACATAAACAAGTACAGTTTATAGCAATTAAGACATTTTCCTTTCACAAAGCCTCAAACACATAATGTTCCTGCCTGTGATTACAAAAGATCAGGACAGTACAGTACATGCTGATTATAAGAAGATAAAAAAACAGCACACTCAAAGCGTACCATGTTAAGAATATCTCTGCTTGAGATAAGTTTTCTTCCATAATAGGAACATCTAAGTGGATAGCATAAAACAAAGTTGACAGGGCCAAATAAAGAATTTACTGCTAGCTATGTTTTTGAAGCTGAAATCAAGGTTCAGAGGGTATAGCTTACCAATTTGATAAACTATCTTTCTGGGGTCTCTCCCCGCCACACACAAAAGCAATAGTCATGTGCATTGTACATTGTTTGATCAAGTATTTAAAATAACTTACATGTAGATATAATTAGACATAGAATCACTTCGCAAATTTTTAGGATCATATTTACCAGAAAAATTTACACTTATTCATTAATATTACTCCTGTCTCAAACACATAGGCAAAATTTGCAAATAAACTTCCAAAGTAAATCAGTTGTAAAAATAAATTAGGTGAGATTGTTTGGAATCCTGTGTAAACATATGTGGAGGTGTAATAATGAAATACCTCCTTGTATTACTGATATAAACTGTTTTTAATGAAAGAGAAAACAAAAACTAATAAAAAGGAACTTGTTATGTCCAGGAATCTGGGAGTTTAAAGTATATTTTGCCTAGTTATCTGGATTTATTACATACATATACATATATATGCATCTCCTTATGACATCGTTACCAACCCTTTCATTCCTAGAAAATTCCTAGTTCCATTAACTTTTATACAACAAGGAAAACAACACCACATCCTATTTAAATGGTCCTGATTAATCTATAAATGGTCCTGATTAATCTAGACATATTCTGTACCATTTTATGAGATTCCCTTTACCCAAACTAAAAAATATAGACCAAGAAATTCATCTCTGTTATCTATACTGATTACTGTGAGGCAATATCATATTTCCTGAGTCCCTTCATAATTTCCTTCTAGAAAAGAGACAGTCTTTGCTATCTATAAAACAAAGTATTAGTTTCTTGAGAGAAATTTTTGGACATTATGATTAAGTAATGTGCTTATTCCTAAGTAATAGGCTTTTCACTTTAGAATAGATGATTTTACCTTTAAATATAACATTTCTGATTTAATTACAACTTAAATTTTGACTCCTAGTTAAGTATTTACTGTTTTGATTACTTTTTTAACTCCACAGGTAGGTATTACAAATATATATAGCCATATGCTGGTGGCTCATACTTGTAATCCTAGTTTCTCAGGAGGCTGAGATCTGTGTATAATAGTTCAAAATCAGCCCAAGCTGGAAAGTTCATGAGATTCTTATCTCCAGTAGCTACCAAAACCCCAGAAGTTGGGTTGTGGCTCCAATAGTAGAGTGCTAGCCTTGAACAATAGCACCCAGTCCCTGAGTTCAAGCCCCAGTACCAGCACACATAAAAAAAATCAAACGTGTCCATCCTGACATATAGTTGGTTCCATGGCAAAACAGAGATCAAATAATAGAGGAAATGAACATTCTTCTTTATACTTAGTTATATTTAGTTTCTTTGATATTCTAAAAATTCGAACATTCTCTTACACTAAAATTTGTTAATGTAAACATGAGCAATTTTGTTTCCGGTTTTTACCAATGCCATAATATCTGAAGAGTTTTACCTATGGATTTGGAGTGAGATGAGTTGGATTTTAACAAATATAAACAGTGAGTTTGAGAGTTAAAACTACAACAAAAAAAAAAGAAAGTAAAAGAAGCAAGAGGAGATCAGATTAGAAAGTGGATTAAAAGATTTTCAGAGTAGAGAATACCATATCCAGTACCTGAAATATATCAACATAGTGTCTTCTCTTCACTTAACTTTTGTTGAGTTTCTCTTGAGATTAGCTGTTTGTCTCTTTGAAATAATCTCTGAAATGTTGAATCTGGGTTCCTTTGCTCAACCTGTTTATTGTACCTCAAAGAGTAGCCTTATATTCTTCTTCCATAATTCCTACTCCCTGACTTGTAGGTTGTAGCAGTTACCTTTAACCTTAGAGGTATGTAGGAGTTACAGGAATGGACTAATTGATTAAGATTGTTAAATATATGATAATGGAGTAGCACTGACTCCTCTGTTGGATATAATACATAAACATAGGCTTAGCCATGACCTTTTTTATTAAGGACTCAGGCAATAATTGTCATCAATACATATCAGAAAATTTTGTGGTTTGGATTCACAAAACTCTAGAGCATTTAAACTTTCTCATAAAGTGAAGGCTATAATTATAATTAAGAAAGAAGGAAGAATAACCTGGGAATATAAAATGTACATAAATTTGTAAAAATCTGTTTTGCCTTTCTGTAAATAAGAGCATGCTTTCCCCTCTAGTAAAATGATACAGTCAGTGAAATGTTTATAACATTCACCCTTTAGCTATATCAAATTAATTTAGAAGTTAATTTTCCTCCTTTAGACTACTTTCCCACAAGAAAATTTAAAAGGTAGTTTTTCTATAGATCTAAATGGAGCACACAAACCATACTTAAGTGTGTTTTTTATAAGTCAATGGAGTAAGGCATTTGTATTGCTTTCTCACCATCTGGAAACTGCCAAAGATGATTTGAGTGTAAGAGACACCTCGACAGCTTTATTATTCTAAATTTAGAGTTGGATTTGGGGTAAGAAAATAAGAGGCTATTAAGAGAAACTGGCTGCTCAAATAAAATTACAACACAGGTTATCTTAGAGCAAAGAACAGTTTTATTCATGGTTACCTCATTGTTATGAAAATAAAATGTTTAAGACAAACATAGCAGAAAGAAACACAAAAAAATAGAAATCATGGCTTTTCCTGAATTTGGGGATATGTGAGTGTGATTGGCAATATAACACTATCAAAGGATACAAGGGGACTCCTGTGCAGTGAAAATCTAAACACAGCAAAGTAAATCTTATCCTGTGATAATGAAGTACATGAAAAATAAAAAATTTACGTGATTGCATTATGAGAATTGATGGCATATTCTAAGATCATTTTTTGTTTCTTCTTTTCATTTACTCTTTTCTACTGTTCCTAAACTACTCTATAATGTACCATTATATGTGTGTATTGAAATAAAATGATCCACATAACAAAGAGTGGTTTAATATATAATTAATCTCTTTGCATATTAGAAGATGATACACATATGCTATTGATTTCTTCATTTTATTTTAAGCTTTATAAAAAGAAATTTCTTTATTTTTAATTTAATTTTATTTTATTTGTGAACATACTGTACAGAGGGGTTACAATTACATGGGCAGGATAATGCGCACATTTCTTACCAAGCATTGTAGCCTCTTCCTTCGTTTACCCTTCACATCCCTTCCCAGCCTCCCCCCCAATCTTCCAATCCCAATCCCCCAATCTTCCCCCCTCCACCCCCCCCACCAACGTTGTAAAGTTCGTTTTCGACATGACAACTTGTACTTCTCATTGTTGCAACAGGTCCACCTGTATCCTTAAACAACTGGTTTTTCCCCATCTCCTCCACAAGTTATACTGACATCAAATATAGTGAAAGCAGGGGTTATACTGTGGGGGAGGGACATACAAAGCCAGAAAGAGATAATCTTATAAATGCGTTAGAAACACATGCATGAAAGAAAAAAAACATTAAAATACATATCTAAGGGTTCATTTTCCTGACATCACATTATCTGACCTTTTCCGCTTGACTCATACATATACTAGATATTGCAAATAAGGGAAACCATGGGTCCTATGTTTCAAAAAGAAATTTCTTTTGTGTGCCACTACTAAGTCTTGAGCTCTAGGCCTTGTACTCTCCCTTGGTGTCTGATACTCTACTACTTGAGTCACATGTTCAGTTCCAGCTTTTTGCTGATAAATTGGAGATAAGTGTCTTGAGCTTGCTTCAAACAGGGATTCGCAAATCAAAGCCTCCTTAATAGCTAGAATTATAGGAATAAGCTACTGATTCTGAGAAGGGGAAAGAAAGGAAGAAAGAAAGAAGGAAAGAAAGAAAGAAGGAAGGAAGGAAAGAAAGAAAGAAAGAGAGGGGGAGGGAAGGAGGGAAGGAGGGAGGAAGGAAGAAACAGGATGGAAGGAAGGATTTTATAGGTAAGCAAGAACCTAAATAAATATTGTTCTGCATCTTGACATGCTTGATACTTTGTGTTTAAGTATAGACATTCTCCACAACAAATTTATGTTCCTAAAAAAGCTAAATGGACATTCACCCCCATAATTTGATTTTTCTGAAGTATATTATGCTTTTCAGCTTATTGAATGCAAAATTTTTAAAACAAGTGAAAATTGAATGTTGAACATTTATTTCCTATGCACCAACAGATGGTCTTATGTACACTCTGGAGCAACCACGGGTTTCTCAGATATCAATTTAGACATGCTGTCCTTCAACTTCAAGCCATAAATGGCCTTCGGTAGACCTCTATAATGTTTAGCTATAGGCAATAAAGCCAAAACATTTCCTGAAATGTTAGTTCTATTTTACACTCCTGTAATCATCATTGTGTGAACCTTATATTTGTTCCTCATAATTTTCAACATTTGCATTTTCAACATTTAAATTTTTTGCTATGCTTGTATTCAATGAGTTTTTAAATCACAATTTAAAACTAAAGAGAAAAATATTAACAAGCATAAAAAAAAACTCCTTAAGGAAGGACCTTGTTGTTCTGAATGCCAGTGTTCCTCAAGGTTTTGTGATCTCTAAAAAAAAAAGTTCATTTGTTCTCTGTGGGTGGTATCACAATGTTTCAGTAAACCATGTATTTTCTTACTTTCTTGATACATATTTGCAGCACTGGTTTGACAATTTTCCCAGATGATCATGAATAATAACTGTTTGTTTAGAATTTCAGGAAAGTAATGAGAATTCTCTTTTTTCCCATAGAGATGTTTGAGCTAGGGGCCTAGCTCAGTTTTGTTGCTTACTGGTGGAGCTTTACCACTTGAGCTGTGCCTCTCCACTCTGGCTTTTTACTAATAAACTGGATCTGGAGTAATGCAGACTTTTCTGCCTGTCCTTGCTTTAAATCACTGTCCTCTAGGACTCAGCCTCCCAAGAAGCTAGGATCACAGGTCCAAGCCACTACCAATGCCTAGCAGAAACTTGCATTTTTTAAATAATATGGAATGTCAGGTGCTGGTGGTTCATGCCTGTAACTCCCAGCTACTCAGGAGTCTGAGATCTGGGAATCATAGTTCAAAGCTACACTGAGCAGGAAAGTCTCTAAGACTAATCTCCAGTGGACTGCCAAAAAGCTGTAAGACAAGCTGTAGAGTATTGGCATTGAGTAAAAATGCTAGTTCAAGCCTCAGGACTGGCACACAAACACTACTACTACTACTACTACTAATAATAATAATAATAATAATATGGAGCTCTGAAGGGAACTTTGTTTTAGAAGTCATGTGGATGAAAAAATGAGACTACATCAGCTAAAACATTTCTGCACAGGGAAAGAAACATTCAATAAAATGAAAAGACTTCCAAAAACAGAAAATAATTGCAAACCATCTATCTCTTAAGTGATATTAACTCAATAGAATAAAAAAGAAAGCAAAATACAAACTAGTAACTCAATTTAAAATAGGTAAAGAGACTAAATAGATATTTTTCCAATGAAAACAAATGCCAACAGGCACACAAAAAGATAGTCAACAGCACAAATCACTAAGGGAATATAAATCAAATATAAATCAAAACAGCTTTCCTCTGTAATCCTAGCTACTCAAGAGGCTGAGATATAGAGGATCGTGTTTCAAAGCCAGCCTGAGCAGACAAATCTCAGAGACTCTTATCTCTAGTTAACTAATAAAAAGCAGGAAATTTTGTGTGCTGAAAGTGATAGAGTGCCAGCCATGAGACAAAAAGGCCAAGCAAGAGCTAGAACTATGAAAAGATGTTGGTCAAAGGGGACTAACTCTCACTTATGGGAGAATTAATAATATGTAGTAAGGTGACTCTAGTTAGGAATGATGTAATACTGTAGTGCTACACACTGTGGTACACACTTGTAATCCCAGCCACTCAGGAGTATAAGATCAGGAAGATTACAGTTTAAGGCTAGGCTAGGTATAAAGTTTATAAAACCCTTTTTCAAGCTATAGCTGGTGTGGTCATGCTTCGTCCCAGCTATGCATGCAGCAGAGACAGGACGATCATAGTACTAAGTCAGCACAGGCAAAATATTTCTTCAGAAGAAGTTGGGGTTAGTTCTGTATACCTGTCATTCCAGCTATGAAAAGAAGCACAAAATAGGAGGACTACAATCCAAGCACATGCCTTGGCAAAAGACAAGGTCCTGTCTCAAAATAACTAGTACAAAAAAGGGCTGGAAGCCTAGCTCAGTGAAAAACATATGTCAAAATATTATAGGCCTTGAGTTCAAGCACTATTATCACTATTATAGTGTAGTGGGTTTGAAATTTGCTATGTATGGTGGTAGAATGTTAGTTTGATTGGGGTGATTATTTTGCATTATATACATATTCTAGATCATTGCATTATACATATTGAGCACAATTATTTTTCATGCACCACTTATACTCCAATAAGACTGGAAACAAGAAATTACTAAGTCACTGTGATGCCAAAACAAGTATCATGAAAACTGGGCATTGGTGGCTCATACTTATAATCCTAGCTACTCTGAAGGTAGAAATTGTGGTTCGAAGCCAGCATGGGCTGTGAGTCAAGTGGTAGAGTGCTAGCCTTGAGAAAAAGAAACTCAGCAGGGCTGGGAAGTTGGCTCAGTGGTAGAGTGCTTCCCTTGCATGCATGAGGCCCTGGATTTGATTCTTCAGCACCACATAAACAGAAAAGGCTGGAAGTGGTGCTGTAGCTCAAGTGGTAGAGTGCTGTCTTGAGCTGAATTGCTGAGGGACAGCTCCCAGGCCAAGATTTCAAGCCCCACAACTGACAAAAAATAATTTTAAAGAAATTCAGGGACCATGCTCAGGCAGAGTTCAAGCCCTGGTCAGCCAAAGAAAGAAGGAAAGAAAAGAAAGAAAGAAAGAAAGAAAGAAAGAGAGAG
>NW_012267304.1:1781821-1795360 GCF_000151885.1 Dipodomys ordii
GATACTGGAACCACAAGAGGGAAGGAAAGAAAGAAAGGCAGGCAGGCAGGCCATGTGTGCTGAAAGAGCTCCAAGCCAGGCAATAGTTCCCATCACGGTGTTAGTGTTCATCTAAATTGGCTTCATTTCTCAGTTAAACATTGGGAAATATATTTTGCTATTATACATTTTGAGATAAGCTGGTGGCCACACAAAAGTTTACAATGGCTTTATCTGGAAAACAACAAATTGTGATTTTAAAAAATGGAACAAATATGCTAGCTTTAAGAGGGAAGGAGAATGACAGTGGATTGCTTACTGTGAAAGAGTGAAATGAGACTCATGGAAGTAAAGTTATCCATCGACTTAGTGACCTATCCTTCAGATGTGGGAGCATAGAGAGAACCCTGAAGCTGATCTGCTTGAGCTTCCTTCCCAAGGAAAGAAATGGCAAAACTAAGGAAGAGCCTTTTAAATTCCTTGCTGCTCTAGTGCATTTCTTTCTCAGGATTTTTTTTTCTGATCCTGGGGCTTGAACTCAGGGCCTGCACTCTGTCCCTAAGCCTCTTTGTGCTCAAGACTAGCCGTGTACCACTGGAGCCACATCACCACTTCCGGCTTTTTCTGAGTAGTTTATTAGAGATAAGAATCTCACGGACTTTCCTGACCAGCTGGCTTTGAACTAAGATTCTCACATCTCAGCATCATGGGTAGCTAGGATTACAGGCGTGAGCCATGGGGTGGGGTTGGGGGGGAGTGGGAGGGACTCGCATTTAAGATGTTTTTGTTTGTCCAATCAGTTGCACTTAAAACCACTTCTACATTTATGAGTGAGCATTCAATTTGGCTGTTACAGTCTTATGCATATTTATTTCCAATTTCAGTATAATCATACATTGAGGAGTTTTGTTTAGAAATGACCTGATTAGCTAGATGTGGTGGTACTGTCTGTCATATCATTTGTAAATGAAACAGGAAGATCAGAAGTTCACGGTAAGTTGTCAGTTTGGATAAAGTACAGAAGCCCTGTCTTTTAAAAAAAATTAAGAAAGGAAGAATAAGAAACTTCAACCAAAGGATAGGCATACTATGTCTTGAGCTTAACATTGTAATAATTATAATAATTCAACCCGAAATCATTCATTGCAATCCTAATCAAGACATTTAGCATGCTTTTAATTTTTGGTAGAGCTTGACCGATAAGATTTAAATTGCCAAAAATAAAATTCAAGAGAGGCCACAAAAATATGTGAGCAATTATTTTAACTGCATGTTTATTCTATGAAGAAGATATCTGCTACCTCTTTTTCTTTTTCTTTTCCAGGAAATACCACACCTCTTGGGATCTGAATGTAAATTGAACAGACATACCTTGCCGTTACGTTTTAAAATTCTTTAAAAAGAACATTTCTTCCCTTTAACTGTGTGTTTGGTTTAACTTGGTGACTCTGCTCTTGCTAAGAAACGACCTCCAGCTTTCCCTATCACGGGGAGGGGGCGGAGCATCCTCCAGAAGCTTGGAAGCCAGCTGCACCGCGGGGCCAGACTTGGGGGAGGAGCTGTCTTATATACAGGCTCAGAGGCTTCGGTGGAGGAGACGTGTAGAGGTAATGGCTGTCGTAAAAGCTAGTCATTTCGGAGACTTCTAGAGGATTTGATGTAAAGGTGAGAGAAAGGGGATTGTTGTTTCAAGTAATGAAAAAAGTGTCTTTTCTGTAAGTCATTGCATTTTGTATTCCTTTAGTTATTTTAAAAGTCCAAAGTGGGGGAGGTGGGGATCAGATTACACCTGGGGAGGGGGGAGGAGTGTGCAGTCTGAAGACAGCAAGGGCTAACTTTTAAAGAGAGTACTTTATATTTCACTGGCTGAGATAAATGAGTAAACTGAACTTAGAAAATTAATCTTTTGCATTTTGAATATGCAGCTATGATAATCATAAGTGAAAGATTAAATTGGAGGCTGGGCTTTCTATATCACTTTGATATGTTGATTGCATTTCTAATAAATTGTTCTGTGTTATGCATTTTGCAGAGGGATCTAAAGGAATGTATAATAGTGCAGATTTAAGTGCCTATGAGAATTAATAATTTAGGGATTTTCAGTGTCTTCAAAGAATTATTTTTAATGACATGCAAAAGGTGATTTGTCTCTTCATCTCTTCCTATATCTTCAAAGAATGCCATGTTATTTCTACTAAAATATTTTTTTAAAAAAATAGATATATACCAGTGTGATAAGTTACATAAATAATGTTTCTAGTAACAAAGTCCAGAAGTCTAGACTAGGGTTAAAAGGAAATATTATATTCTTGTCTTGGTCTGCAATTTTTGTGTTTGTTGCCAGTCCTAGGGCTTGAAATCAGGGCCTGGTGCTGTCCCTGAGATTTTTGTTCAAGGCCCGTGCTCTACCACTTGAGCTATACAGTTCCACTTGTGGTGGAGAGAAGAATCTCACAGACTTCCTTGCCAAAGCTGACTTCGAACCACGATCCTCAGATTTCAGCATCCTGAGTAGGTAGGATTATAAGGCAAGAGGCACCAGTGTCCAGCTCTTCCATATGCATTTCACTTAACTTGTAATATCCATGCTAACATAGAAATAAATGAGATGAGATGGGAAGCTATCTTCCATAAAGTGACATGAACATATAGAAGCATGAAAAGGTACTTAAATACATGGGTGAATAATTGTAATTTAGTAGTATATTCAAATATATATGTGGAGGAAAAAAAATAAAAGCACTAAAGTACTCAGGTTGAAGTTCTAAAGATGTATATTTTCTTTAGATTTTATGTACTTTTCAGTTCTCAGAATAATGAAGCTGAAAAAGTAGTCATCGATTTTATTACAGACACTTGAACAGACATCCATACACATGCCATTGTCTTTAAGTAAAGACAAACCTCTAAATGGACTTCTAGATCTGAAAAGGCTGAGCACCTAGATGCTTGTGTTTTTCATAAAATTCAGATAGTTTGTAGTCTAGACTCTGATTCAAGCACAAGAAATATCTGTATGCTGTGTGTGTGTGTGTGTGTTTGTGTGTGTGTGTGTGTGTGTGTGTGTGTGTGTGCGCGCGCGCGCGTGCATGCATGTGTACCCGTACTCAGGAAGGAATTCAAGACATCAGGCTTTCAGTCAGCTTTTTCACTGAAGGCCGGCAGTCTACCACTTAAGCCACACCTTCACTTCTGGCTTTTTGCTGGTTTATTAGAGATAAGTCTCACGGACTTTTCTGCCCCGGCTGGCTTTTAACTATGATCCTTAGAGTAGCTAGGATTGTAAGTGAGAGTCACCAGCCCCTGGTTCTGTATGATCTTTTTCTTTTAATCTACAGCTTCTTGAGAAAGAATTCAGAAAATGCTCAGGATATGTTCTGGAATAATGTAAAAAATAATGTGCCTGGTAGTAAATCTATTGTGCTAAATGTTCTTTAGTTATAAAAAGAGTAGTCTAAATATAACAAACAGATGTCAAGGTATATTTTTTAAATAAGCAAATTTCAAAATAGCCTGCGTCATGAAATCCTGAATCTTTTATTAAAAACATGTATGTATGATAACATAAATGCATAAACTGGACATATGGATAATACTTTTAAAACTAGAAATATAATTGAATTGGACTATGTAACTGGGGGGGGGAGGAAAGTTGGGAGGGGGAAAACTGAGAAAGAATGAGGGAGGGGTGACACTGTTCAAAAAGAAATATACTCAATACCTGACTCCTGTAACTGTAATCCCTCTGTACATCAACTTTACAATAAAACTTAAAAAAACAATAAGTAAATTGGAGACATAACATTTTAAGCGTTTTTGCCCCAATACTGGGGCTTGAACTTTGGGCACTGTCCCTGAGCTTTTTCCACTCAAGGCTAGAGCTCAACAACTTGAGCCACAGTCCTATTTACAATTTTAAGCTTCTGATTTATTACATGTGTCCACTTATAAAACAGCAAGCTTGAATTGTTTTCATTAGGGAGAAATAAGATCAAATTTTAGACGTGAAAAAATCTTGTAAAACACTTCACAAAAGATAATGTGGACATATTTATTGATATAGAAAGATGACCAAATGTTTTATCAGAAGTATAGTCTCATGACAATAATATGTGTATTTATAAGTATCTATAGGGAAAACTTATAAATATGTAGAGCAAAATTTTTGAGCATTACTGTGAGGATTTGCTTTTATCAGGAATCCAAAAGATGAAGAATATACAATGCAAACTTTAAAATGAGTTATTATCCCAATTTTGTATAATATACTCACATAACTCTTAAGGTAGGATTGAAAGTTTCTAGAAGCTTGTGAGGACTACTATGCAGGTATGTTAAATCCTAGACAGTTCTAGATCCACAATCCTGATTCCCAGTCCCCATCAAGGATTTGAGTGTTGGAAGTTCTCATTCTGGCCACAAGATGGAGCATGCTAGGTTTCCTAAACTCTTTTCCAGGCAACCATTTTTATGAAGTAGACAAAGCACTAAAAGGTATTTTATGTTAGCAAACTATTAGAGGGAATACAGAGTGTGATGTAAAGTCTGTTACATTTTCGTGGGTGTAACAAGAAAAACTTTACATGTGACTAATGGGAGGATTCACCACATAAGGTTTTTAAAGTAACTATGCCAAATTTGGCTTATAAAAGGCGTAAGGCAGTTGTTACTTTCCTTCTCTCATGTCTCCACATGAGATCTTGAAAGATAATCTATTCTGCTTTCTGCTTTGTAGCTGTATTATTTAAAATTTAAACAATTTTTTGTATTGAAATTAAGTTCAATTGAGAATTTTATGTGGCTTCCTTCTCTGCAGCCATAATATTTTCAATTAAAATGTCATAAGATCTAGTTCTACGGACATGTCACATTTTAAATCACCATGAAGAAATCATGCAAGGCAGTATCCACAGTTGTCCCACAGCCTGACTCTCAAGTCTTTGACAACTGTACCCGGCTGTCATCACCACATAGTTGTAGAGGTTTCTTAAGACCTTAAGGAGGGTGGAAGGTTTTATGACCTTCCTTAAATAGATATCTGCATGCTCTTTTGAATAATACTTGTAGTGAGTGGCTTTAAACATTCTTTTACAGCAGCTATTGCAAATCTCTGAATGCTAAGATCATGTTCTTACTGAGGTTGTTCATGAAGAACAACCTTTTTCTGTGTCTACTCCATCTTCTTGGATTGCCTTGGACAAACAGGACAACAGCAGTAACTTAGAAAACATTTAATACCAGCATACCTTATCATAACCAAAAGGGATCTAATCTTCAATTGTCCAGGAACACCCACAAGTTTCTTGATACTGCCCAAAACTGTCCTATAAACGTCCCCCAGAAAAAATAACAGATAAAGTGTTCAGTTTCTTCTTGTAATACTTTGTTTTGTTTCTCTCTTTGACAGTATGTTCCCTGTCTCTGACTCTTTCTGCCTGACAACATTGTTCTTCTTATGTCTTGTCATCATTTTCATTTTCCACCCACTTTTTATCTGAACTTTCTTCTTTTTCTTGTTATTTTTAATCTAAGCCAGTTATCTCATTGAAAATGTACTCATCAAGTTATTTGTGAGGTTTTAGAGGGGATGCTAACAGGGTATACAAAGTGAGAACCATTTACTCGGTTAAGGATATAGAGTATGGCATATTTTTAAAAAAAAAGCAAACAACAGCAAAAAAAACCCACAGCATTTCTAAAGGCTGAGAATTAGCCATCAGTGGTAGAGCACCATGCTAGCAAGTATGAAGCCCAAAGTTCAAACGTCACTATTATTTCCCAGCCCAAATACTGCTTTCTTAGAAAACCGGATGGCTCCAAGCATACCTACTGGACAGTATATTGGAAACGAACTTTATAACTTTGGGCAGCAAGGAGGGAGCACGGGGTATAGGAGTGTGGGAGGTTGGGGAGGGAAGGGATAGTGGGAAAACAAGGAAGGGCAGGGGTAACCATGATCGACAAGGAATGTACTCGTTGCCTTACTCATGTAACTGTAACCCCTCCGTACAACATCTTAACTTTTTTTAATAAAAATTAAAAAAAATAAAGGCAGTTTAATACTTGATATTTTGACAAGCAAGGTTAACATCAGAGATGCACATGAGTCATCCATCTTCATTAACTGTGCTATCTGGGATGTGCAGATGATCACTCGAACAATCCTTAAGAGCTAGAATTTTTCCCTAAGGAGCTAATATAAATTTAAACTCACAACTGTCAGACTTCCGGCCTGTCTGGTGAGCCAGTGGCTCACATATGTAATCCTAGCTACTCAGGAGGCTGAGATCTGAAGATTGCAATTTGAATCCAGCTCAGACTCGAATTTCTAATTAACCACTAAAAGCTGAAAGTAGAGCTGTGGCTCAAGTGGTAGAGCACTAGCCTTGAACAAAAAAGCTCAGGGACAGTGCTCAGGCCGAGTTCAAGTCCCAGGACCAGTAAAAAAAAACTTTTATAAAGCATATCCCTGCCATAATGTGTCCATCTGCAGCTCTTAAATGTTAGACATTGGATCCTATTAACTGAAATCTGTATTTCAGCAAAAAAAACCTTGGATGTGCTTATCAGAGTGCTTAAAGAATCCTTTGGCCCTGCCTAACTCTTCTGTTTGGGATCTCTAGAGGAATGATGTTTTCTTTTCTTATCTTTTTCTGTAGAGTTCTCACTACTGATCATTTTTTTAGATTGCATTTGTTCTTTCCAAATTTGAGAAGCAGAGTTGTGGCTCAAATGGTAGGGCACCAGCCTTGAGTAAAAAGGCCAAGCAAGAGTCTCTACATTCAATCTCCAGTACTGACATAAGAAATAAATGAGAATTTTCCTTTTAAAATTTAGCCTAGCATGATCTTAAGAGACCTGAACCTCAGAGTCATTAAATATTGGTAAATTTTAGCATTTTGGGGAAGTTAATAGCTCAAAGTTAAACAGAATAAAAATCGAAATCTCACTATCCCTTTGAATCTTTTGAAAAGGATGGAAGTACAGTTTGCCCACATGGAAGGTGGTTTCAAACCAGGAATCACAGGAACAGTGAATTGCCCATTGTTCAAAGGGTGGAGTGGAAAGGGCATTTCACTGTATGACAAATGATTTTCACTGCCTGTCAAGGTATAGGCATATGTGAAAGAGAACTCCCTGCCAAGCCCGAGACACAGACAAAATGCTTCTCATAACTGTTCTATATATGCTCTCATGCAGCTAAGGTCACTGCAGGAGCACATAGCAGGCAAACCATTTTACATTTGTGTGGAAATGTAAATGATGAGGAAAGTTCCTGGAGACTTATATGGTTGCCATTGAAGGTGATTGTGGTTCACTAATATATTCACGAGTAGGGACAAGATTAAGCCACAGTTATTCTGGGGTTATATTCATATATTTCCTCACAATCTTGAAGTACATGACATCATTCTTGATTGTACCAAACTGTCTAGATCCCTCAGCCAGGAAGTATTGATAGAGACAAGGCATATCCTGATACTTCTGGAACCAGAGGGACTTTGGCTCTAATTTATCTTGCCTTCCGGCCTTGTGGTCTTGGGCATGAGTGAAATGTGTTATCTTACTGTTCAATTTGTTTTTTGTCAAGCTAGGTTAAAATGTGAATTCTTGCTGTGTTTACATTTGCATGTCTGCTTATTAAACACGGTAGATAATCTTTCAATGTATTGGGTAGTTTTACCTTTTGCTTCAAAACCACTACCCTTTTCCAGTAAATTTATATAAAGCAATTGTAAAAGAAAGCAAGACAAAATAGCAGCTTTAGTACAAGGGAAAGGGAAGATTCAGTTCAATGATTATTGTATAAAACAAACAGGGATTAGAAAGAAACCCAAATTTCATCACAAGTACCCAGACAGCTTAGCCCAAGGACAGAGATATCTGTAGGTGCTCTGCTCTTTAGTTTGCTATTTCTTATTAATATACAGAATATCATTATTACTGGATTAAAGCAATTGTAATTTGTCCATTCTTACCTTTGGTTTATTGTGTTTTTACCAAAGTTTCCCTCTTTTCATTTGTATTCAATTACAATTCTCTGAGGAATTTTACTTCATATTTTATATTTACAAATGAGTTTATCCTGGTACCATGGGGTATCCCTTAATCCCAGTTATTTGGGAGGTAGAGGCAGGAAAATCAGAAGTTATGGGTTGAAGCTTGAGTGTATAGCATACAGCAAATTTAGGGAACCTCTGTGTTAGAAAAAACAAAGGCAGGGCTAATACCCTGGGGGAGGTACATACAAAGCAACAAAGAAATCATCTTATAAATATGTTGGAAACAATTGCAAGAAAGAAAAAAAAACATTTGAATCCTTATCTTGGGGTTCATTTCGCCTAGCACCAACTAGTCTGACAGTTTTGTTTGTCTCAGACGTATACTAGTTATTGCAAATAAGGGAAACCATGGGACCTATATTTATTTGGGCCTGGCTTACTTCACTTAATATAATTTTTTCCAAGTCTTTCCATTTCCTAACAAATGGGGCAATGTCATTCTTTCTGATGGAGGTATAGAATTCCATTGTGTATATATACCACATTTTCTTGATCCATTCATCTACCGAGGGGCATCTGGGTTGGTTCCATATCTTAGCTATGGTAAGTAATGCTGCAATAAACATAGTTGTGCTGGTAGCTTTAGTATGGTGTTGTTTGTGATCATTTGAGTAAATGCCCAGCAGTGGGATTGCTGGGTCATAGGGGAGCTCTATGTGGAGTCTTTTGAGGAACCTCCACATTACTTTCCAAAGTGGTTGAACAAGTTTACACTGACTGCCACCAACAATGCAGTAAGGTTTCCTTCTGTCCACATTCCCTCCAGCATCTGTTGTTACAGGTGGACCCATTACAACAATGAGATGTACTAGATGTTATGTTGAAAAACGGACATTACAACTTTGGCAGGGTGAGGAGTGGGGGGTGGGGGTGGAGGTAGGGGAGTGTGGGGGTTGGAGGGTGGAGAGGGGAAGGAATGGTAAGGGAAAACAAAGGAAGAGGCTACAATGCTTGATAAGAAATGTACTCACTATCTTGCTCATGTAATTGTAATCCCTCTGTATAGTATTTCCACAATAATAAAAAAGAAAAAAAAAGAAAAAAAGGGAAAATATAAACAAAAGAGCATAAGCTCTAGAGGTATGGATGTGAAATTCTTCAAGTGGGAAACCTTAGGTTCTTCAGGGACACTCCCCACCCCCATCCAGCACAACTATTAAAAAAAAGCCTTCATTACCAAAAAAACCCTATGAAACTTTACAAGTATATGTAAGAGAAGAGGCTGGAAGAATTAAGTTTACAAAATAATGTATAAATTTAGCTCGTTCACAAACAAGGACTTGGCGAGTTGTTTATATTATTGTTATTATTATTATTCTCAGAGCTGGAGTCTCTAGATCTTAAAAAAATACGTAGAAATAAGATGTCAGAATAGGCAAGTGAATGTTTAAAAAGATATTCTTAAGTAGTTTTAATATAGTGTAGAAGCATCTACGGGTTTTTTTTCCCTTGTAATCATCCACCCTTGCGGTTTGAATGCAAATTTCCCAAGACACGTGTTGCCTTTCTGTTTTCAAGTGCTTTAAAAATGAACAGTTTTCCCTTTAAGTGCATTTCAGTTTAACTTGGCGATTGTATCCTCCGCAATTGACGGGAGGCCCCCTGCTCGCCCCCTCCCATCGCGGGAGTGGGCGGAGCGATCTGGGTCTCGCAGCAGCTGGGAAGGAGCTGCGCGTGGCCCATGTTCTTGGGGGGAGAGGAGAGGCATTTTCAGAGGAGTCGGCAGAGAGAAGCTTCTAGGTAATGGCTGTCTTGGCGCTACTTTATTTTCTAGTCATTTCTTCGCGCGTTGGTATTAAAATCCAACATAAAAAAAGGAAGAGCAATTGTTATTTTGAAGTGGGGGGGTCATATAATGTTTGGGGTTAATTTACTGTTTGGCGGACTGAATTAACCCTGTGGAATTTTCGTTTCTTGGATTTTTTTTAAGTCAGCGTGATCGGATTACAGCTTGTAAATGAAGACTTTGGGAGCCCTGGCTGTGGGTGTTCATTGTAAAACACGGTATTCCTTGTTTCTCTGTTCCTTGCTGATTTTCTTACATTTTGTCTTAACCATTTGATATTCGTCCTGAAATAAGTAGCAAAAATGTGAACATGTAAAGTGAGCGAGCCGCAATAAAGCAAATTGAAATGTGTATCAAACTGGAGAACAGATTCAGAGACGCTGCTCTGCAGTAACAACACTTAAAAAGCAAAGAAAATGCCTTTATCCTTGGGGGGCGGGGGGGGGGAGCAGGAGCTCCAATGTGAACGGTGGCTGCGGGATCTCCAAGCTTCTGGAATGGCTATGGTGTGTGTGTGTGTGTGTGTGTGTGTGTGTGTGTGTGTGTGTCCCCAAAAATCTATTTTTAACTGTTTTGGCATTCTCAGAATTACTTTATTTCATAATCATATTTCTAATGAAAACAGTTCAATGGTGCTGAAGCAGTTTGGGATGCCTAATGGTCGCTATACCCAGGGGTACACTTGTACCCTACAACCATTAGGGCAAGGTTTCCTGCACCAGGTCCAGTAACCTACTTGCTGTGTGCTCGAGTGTCCTGTGTACCCTTTTGGAACTCATCCTGTTGGGCCACAGGTACAGTTTGTGATCAGCAAAGAGTCCCCCCCGCCCCGCACCCACCGGGCCTCGTATTGTCTTAAGTTTAAAAGTGAGATTGAAAGAGGATTTTGATTTATTTTTAAGCACTTCTAAAAGTATTGTGTAACCTGGGCATTTGTTTAATGGAATGGTATATATAGCTGAAACGGTCCTGATTTCCGAACATGTCTTTGGAGTACCAGGTTAAAATCAAGGCAGTTTCAGAATGGCAAACAGCATAGTACATGATTAAGAGACAAGATTGGTAATACACTATGTGGAACAAAACAGCAAAAAAAAAAAAAACAGCTAAAGGAATTGCTTGTATGAATCAGAGACAAAACAGGTTTCACTATCTTTAAAAATAGTGCTTAATATCGATTAAGTCATCCTCTAGCAGTATCAAAAATCATTCAAATAAAGTGATACTAAGTAGGGCAGGAGTATCATTGAAGAGCATCCCATTGAAAATACATATTAATAACTTAAAATGCCCAAACTACAAAACTAAGGAGTATTAACACTCTATCTTCAAAGATATACATTAGTATGTATGTTAAAAAATGAAAAAATGCCTAGGATATAATAGTTGTCTCTTTAAAACTGTACTTAACGTATTATTCAGATATTTTCTATATCCACTAGAGCTTGTATTTTTTTACAATTAGACCACTGGACATGAAGATATTTGGATTCCACTTTTTGTATAATGCATAACAAAGCTCTAAATCTGAGCGTGTTATAATCTAGAAGCCTGAGAAAACTACAGGGTCAGACAGGCACAATCTTTCAGGCACAAGAATGTGGTACTGACACTTCTATTTGGAGTCGCACGGTGGCGCTTGCCAGCTAGTCTAAATTTTCTCCAGGCAACTATTTTTATGAAGTGAGCAAACAAAGCAATGCAATGTATTTTGAATTAGACTCTGAGACAGCATGACTGGTATGATTGAAATTCCATTGAAAAAAATGGGCTGGATGTATCCACAAAACAAAGGCCTATCCAAGGACTGACACATAGATTCAAACAGGAAACCTACAAGACTCTGCTTTAAAGAATCTCAACCATAGTACCTACAACACAATTGCTACTTCCTTCTGTCCTATTATCACCTCCCACTTTTCCAGAGGGAGATGATTTCATCATCAACTAAATAATATAATTGTGCCCCAAAGAGTATTTCAGAGCTTCAGAAAATGAAAGAAGATAAACATGAGATTTCACCCCTTCCCTATATTTAAGAGTGACAGGTCTGATAGAATTTTTGCTAAGGAAATTGTTTTTCCACTTCTTCCATGTGATTGGTTTGATTATCTGTCTTCCTTTGGACAGCCTAGGTGAACAACCAAGGTACATGTGACTTGGGAAGGCTGCCATGATGCCAGTTTAGCTCCTGCGAAGCAGTACAGCCACCTAACTGAACCAGCAGTTGAAGTAATAATCAAGCTAGCCAGCTTCCATCTACATGACAGAGGGTAAGACATCACAAAAAAAATCTACATTTAAGACAAGTTGAGAATAAGGAGTACAGTTCGTTTTATTTCTGCTGTGGTAGTTGTCAAATTGTAAATGAAAGCTCAAATATTTTATTTTATTGTCAATTGATGGTTAAGGTGAAGAAATCAGCTGGTTAAACCATTTTAATGGGCAAAGTTTTAATGTGAAAACACATGTAAAAAGTAGCAGGCTACACTTAGCCAGTATTCCTGATTGCCTTGAATATAGATAATCCCCAAGTGGTGATGATTCAGTGTATAATTTTTCAACTTTATTATGATGCACAAACCATTGAAATTCAGTAGAAAGCATGCTTTAAATTTTGAATTTAAATCTTTCTCCGTATTAGCAAGTATGTAACGCTCACATTTCTTTTCTCCATATGGTGTAGTAGCAATATGCCATGGCTCACAGGTGGTCATAGGAACAATATCCTACAATAGGCTGTGTTGCCAGTAGCTTTTAAGGTATTATTCTCTGTTTAATATCCCATCATATATATACAATATACTAAAAGGATTTTTCCTTTTTTGTCTTTTTGTAACAGTCCTAAGGCTTAGACTCGGGGCCTGTGCACTGTCCTTGACCTTATTTGCTCAAAGCTGGAGCTTGCATCAACAGCTCCACTTCTAGTTTTTTTGTGATAGTTTGTTGGTGATAAGAGTCTCACACTTTCTTTTCTTTTTAAATTCTTAATTGTAAAAGAGATGTACTGAGGAGTTATACTCACATAAGTCAAGTAATGAGTACATTTGTTTTTGAACTGTCTCCTCTCCCTCATTGACTTAGTTTTTCCCCCTTTACCTCACCTCCTCCACAAGTTGTATAGTTCATTTTTCCTCCTCCTCCACTTCCTCCTCCTCCTCCTCCTCTTGTTCCTCCTCCTCCTCCTTCTTCACATTTTTTTAATTGTAAAAATACTATACAGAGGGGTTACAATTACACGAGTAAGGTAATGAGTACAGAGGAGGAAGCAGACTTTGTTGCCTGAGCTGGCTTTGAAATCCATCCTCAGCTCTCAGCCTCCTGAGTAGCTAAGATTACAGGTATGAGCCACTGGCTCTTGGCCTGAAAGCAGTTTCAGCTTTAAAATTTTTATATGTATTTTAGTGCAAAGATACTGTACAGAGGGGTTACAGTTACATGAGTAAGGTAGTGAGTACATTTCCTATCGAGCATTGTTACCCCCTCCTTTGTTTTTCCCCTACCATCCCTTCCCTCCCCACCTCCCCAACTCTTCCTTCCCCCACAAGTTGTAAAATTTCTTTTCAGCAGAGTGTCTTGTACATTGTTAGACAATCGTACATTGTATATTGTTACAATGGGTCAAGCTGTATTCTTGTTTCAGCATTTTGTTATTTCCCTTCCCCTCACCAAATTAGAAAAATGTGTGTGTGTGTGTGTGTGTGTGTGTGT
>NW_012267304.1:1795835-1844348 GCF_000151885.1 Dipodomys ordii
TGTGTGTGTGTGTGTGTGTGTATCCTATAAAGAAATAAGGAAAAGTTGCAGTATAGTTCAAGTGGTAGAGTGCTTCCTGTGAGGTCCTGAATTCTGTCCCCAGTACTATAAAATAAATCAATATTAATAATAGTAAAAATAAGAAATGAGATAAGTAGGGTTGGGAAGGTGGCTCAGTGGTATAGCGCTTGCCTTGTATGCCTGAGGCCCTGGGTTCGATTCCCCAGCACCACATAAGCAAAAAGAAAAAAAGCTGGAAGTTGCGCTGTGGCTCAAGTGGTAGAGCGCTAGCCTTGAGCTGAAGAGCTGAGGGACAGCGCCCAGGCCCAGAGTTCAGGCCCCACGACCGGACCCCCCCCCCCAAAAAAAAAGAGAAATGAGATAAGTAGCCGTGATGTTGACTACTTATGGAAGACGAATATGTCCCACGAAATCCTTGAAAAAAGATTCCCAAAATAGGTGTCCATGACAGTCATTCTGAATCTCTGACTCTCATCCTCCTAATAATATTATGTTGTTATTTTTATGTTGTTACCTAGGCCAGTGTAGAAGACATAAACCCACTGCGTTCACTGCTTTGGTAGGCATAACTAGCCTACCAAGAGACCTATAAATTCCAAAATATTCAGTAACAAAAATGGTATTCTTAATAGATTCTTTCTTGTCCTTGCCCATAGGAACCATCTGAAACATATTCCTTCCTTTAACACTTTTACATAACTACAATAAGAGTTGTATAGTGGGACAGTACAAAACTACATTTCTTTGTAAAATATTTCAGATTATTTCTCCAATGACAATATATTTCTGGCTCTGATTCTAAATATTTATTCATTCTTTTGTTTTCCTTTTTCCATTTTCATTGTTCATCAGAAGACATTGTTTTGCTTATTCTTGTTTTTCTTGTCCATTTTTTTTGGCCAGTCCTGGGGCTTGAACTCAGTGCTTGATCCCTGTCCCTGAGCTGCTTTCTGTTCACCTGAGCCACACACCACTTCCAGCTTTTTCTGAGTAGTTTATTTGAGATAAGAGTCTCACAGACTTTCCTGCCTGGTTGGCATTGAACTACAGTCCTCAGATCTCAGCTTGCTGAGTATCCAGGATTATAGGTATGAGGCACCAACGCTGGCTTTCCTTGTCCTTTGAAAAAGAAGTATTTTGTAGTGTCACCTATTCAAAATCATTTATTCAAGTTTTTTTAGGAATTTTCCAAAGCATATGAATAAGCCACAGAAGGAGAAAACTCTTTATTTTTTCCTAAAGTAATACAAGCCTCCAAAAATCACTACTTTTCTAGTTATTTGGGCCAAGCAGTCACACACACCAACAACCTAAGTACCCTCCACAATTGAGAGTTTGCTGATTGATTTCTAGTCTGTCTTTATGTCACAATTAATACACATTTTCAGATTACCTGAGGTTCATTTTGAACATCTTTTCATCTTCTTTCCAATGTCCAAATAACCTCTTGTATACTCTTGAGCTGTAAGTAAACTTTTTTCTAATAAGTTCTGTGATTTGAACTCCGGATTTTGCACTTGTTACACAAGTGCTCCACCACTTGAGTCACATCTTTAGCCCTTTATTGCTTTTTTCCTGGGCCATCATGGACAGCAATCTTCCTATTTACATTTCCTGCAATTGCTGGGATGACAGGCATGTACCACTAGGCCCAGCTTTTTCTAGTGATGTGAGCTTACATTTTGTTTTTGCTGGGGTTGCCCTGGAACTGCAGTCTTCCTTATCTCTGCCTTCCATATAGCTGGGATAACAGGTATGTAGCACTGTGCCCAGCTATTAGTTGAAGTGAGCTCCTACAAACTCCTCTTACCCACTCCCTGCTGGCCTTAAATTATAACCTACCCTATCTGTGCCTCCTGAGTAACTAGGATTTCAAGTGTGATCTACCAGCACCCAGTGTGTTTTGTGTATATGCATATATATATATATATATATATAATTCTTAATTTGTTTTTGAGACAAGGTCTCCTATATAGACCAGGCTACCTTTGAACTCCCTGTAAAGCCTAGGATGACCTCACATTCATTATCCTCCACCTCAGTCCTCCAATTGCTGGAATTATAAACATATGCCACCATACCCAGCATTGACCTGTCATTAAACTTTAAAAATTATTTTATCCTTATAATTTGATGTCTGGTGGTACCAATTATGCCTCCACACCACTAGTAAAGTTAGAACTGAACCTCAAAGCCCATGTCTATGTATCTTATCAATCTATTTGATAACTTGAAATGCACAGAAACATTTCCATAATGTTACCTGAGCAATGTTGAAGCTTAGACATTTGATTTGGGAATTGAAGTAGTACTAGGAGTTTGAACTCAAGACCTGCTGCTTTTTAGGCTGTTGAGATACTACCAACCCACACCTCCAGCCCTGCTTTTTAACTGGTCATTTTAAAAATAGAGTATTGCCTGAGTGTGCACCTGAGCCATGATTCACATAATTTAGACTCCCCATCATTTCTAGAATCACAGGCATGTACTACCACATCCATCTTCCTTCTGTAAAGATTGAATATCGCAGACTTTTCTACCCAGACTGGTCTAACACTGTGATCCTCTCTTTCCAGCCTCTAATGTAGTTTGAGTTGACATATGCTACACCAGTTATGGGTTGAGAAAGGGGTATCTGGAACTTGTTTGCCAACCTTGGCCTTGAACTCTGATACTCCAATACTTAGTTTCCCATGTAATTTCAGTGTTGAATCATGGGAACTTGCCAAGATATTTGATACTTTTCAGTCTCTTTTATCTTTTTCCTAAAGGACAAGGTATGGCACACTTACCAGAGGAGGTGGTGAGAATAATTTATATCCTGCCTAGGTTTTTATGACCCCATGGTGGCCTCAGGGAATACCAGAGTTTGTGGACCTACTCCCTTTCTCTTTAAATTTCCAAGAGCAGAATTAGTGTGCTTGAATACAGAAAGTGTGTGAATGCTTAGAGCTTTATGTGCTGTGATTTTAGGGATCCTCATAAATCTTTCTTTCATTTTATTTCTTTAAAAGTGTTTCCTATTTGGCTTTCTTGAGTTTTGATTCTAGTAGTTTAATACATTGGCATTTTATAGGTTTATTTCCTGGGGATCACAGAAACTACAAATGTGGTAGATTTATTCCTTTGTGACCTAGGTCACTAGGTGCTTTTACTGTCGTATCTTGTCTGTCTTGTTATATACACTTGGGCAGACATTATAGAATCTTTTGGGCCCTGAAAATACTTTACTCTGGCTTGTCTTTCTCTATACTCTGAAAGCTCATCTTTACTAGGTTTATTTGAGCTCTTCTGCCTCTTCATATAGATATTCAGCAAGTGAACATTAATTGAACTCTGTGTATGTGTGTTTGCGCACGTGCACACGCGCGTGCGTGCGCGTGCCCTAGGCTTGAACTCAGGGCCTAGTCACTGTCCCTTAGTATTTTGACTCAATTCTGTCACTCTATCACTTGATCCATACTTCTACTTTTGGCTTTGTTTTGCCAGTGTTGGGACTTGAACTCAGGGCCTAGGTACTATCCCTGAGCCTCTTTGTGCTCAAGACTAGCTCTGTACCTACCACTTGAGCCACAGCACTACTTCTGGCTTGCTCTGGCAGTTTATTGGAATTAAGAGTCTCACAGACTTTCCTGTCCCGGCTGCCTTCAAACTGCAATGTTCAAATCTCAGCCTTCTGAGTAGGCAGGTTTGCAGGCATGAGCCACCTGTACCCGGCTAATCCTGCTATATTTAAAGAGTTAGATATTCTTTTTACAAATGCTTTATCAGATCTGTGTTTTGCACATATTTTCACCAATTCTGTGAATTTTTACCTTATGTTTTTGTTGGACAAAAAATTTCAAATCCACAGCTTACTAATATTATGATTATACTCTTTGTATCTTAAACCTTTGCCCCATTCAGGATCTCAAAGGCATTCTACTTTGTTTTCTTTAACACATTTTTTCAGATTTTGGGTTTGCATTTAGTTCAATAATATTACCTTGCTCATGTAATTGTAACCCATCTGTATGGTATTTTCACAATAAAAAAATCCATTGGAGTAATATTTGTTCATAATCTTAGCAAAAGGGTCAAGATGAAGATTTTTGCTTATGATGTCCCTTTGTACCAGCACCATTTAGTGAAAAGACCACCATTTCTCCATTTAATTATAGTTGTCAAAATTGATTTATCATATTTACTGGTTTGTGTCTTATTGATCTGTATGTTAGGTAAAGGCTAGTACTAGACTGTCATAATTATTGTAATTTCCAATCATATAACAGAACTCTTACAGCTTTTGTAATTCATTCTTACTGTTACCCTGGCTCTCCAAGCTACATTGATTTTCCATATACATTTTAAAATTATCTTCTCAATTTCTGCAGTGTCCACTGAGATTTTGACTGAGATTGCAGTAATTGTGTAGACCTGTTTGGAGAGTTGTTGCATACAAAATTAGTGATTCAATTAACATGATATATTTTCCTATTCATTTAGATATTCATTGATTTGAATTTTCAACAAAAAATTTTTACACAGACATTTGGACTTATTCTCCATTAGTATGCCCTGGGTTTTGATGACATTGTAAGTGGTAATTTTAAAATTGAACTTTAAAATGTTATTATATTTAAATAAAGTCAATTATTTTATATTACTCTTGTATCTGGTGAAACTGTAAAAGTTCTTTGATCTAATGCCTCTGCGTAGGTAGATTTAGTTGGATTTTCTACATAATCATCCTATCTGAAAATATAGTTGTACTTCCTGCTTTCAATCCATGTGCTACTAATATTTTCCAAATCTTTTAACTTTTTTCTTTCCTTTCTTTAAGTTTTCTGAACTCCAAAAGATTACATTAGAAGTTACAATTTCAAACCTTATTGTATTGGCTTGGGTCTCCAGTATAATATGTACTACAAATAGTAAATACATATATTCTTTATAGGTTCCTGATTTTAGGGAAAATCATTCTGTTACAACAGTAAGTGTGATGGTAAGTGTGGGCCTTTTTTAGATACTTTTTTATTATTTATTCTTATTATAAAGGTGATGTACAAAGGGATTGCAAATTTATGTGTCAGGTAATGAATATATTTCTTTTCTTAGTGTCTTCTCTTCCCTCACTCTCTCCCAGTCCCTCCCTCACATCTCTGCCTTCCTCCCCCACCCTTCTGAAGATATACACACGAATATAACCTGACATAAAGAAAAGAGGACAGAATCATCAAAAATAAAAATTAAGAAAGAAAAAGAGAGAGAGATCTCTTGTTTCCATACCATGGAGTTCATTTCCATATATTATTTTATATAAATATAAAGAGGGACATAGGCATTGCTTCTTTGTTTCTCTCCTAAGAGTATCCTCTTTTGATCTCACTGTATTTAGAATTGTATATAATTTTCCATATCCTACTGTATTTTAGATCAAATTCTGCATATCACAGAGAACATACACCATTTGTTGCTCTGAGCTTGGCTTACCTCACTTGCTGTATGATTTGTTTTAGTTCCATCCATTTCCCTGCAAATGATGTAATTTTTTGTAATGGCTATATAAAATTCCATTGTTTAGGTACCACATTTTTTTGGATCCACTCATATGTTCTGGGGTATCTGGACTGTTTTGACATCTTGGAATAGTGTGATATGAATGTGGAAATGCAGGATAGATATATACCCAGGAGTGGTATGGCTGGGTTATAGGGAAGATCTATTTTTAGGTTCTTTGAGAAACCTCCACATTGCTGTCCAGAATGGTTGTACTAGTTTATATTCCCAACAATGCAGTAGGGTTCCTTTTCCCCCACATCTTCGCCAACATTTGTTGTTGCTTGAATTCACACTGTTGACCAATCTAACTGGGGTGTAGTGAAATCTCAGAGTTGTTTTGATTTGCATTTCCTTCATGGCCAGGATGATAAGCATTCCCTCATGTGTTTCTTTGCTATTCTTACCTCTTCTGAGAAGAGTACCCATTTAGTGATTAGTTTAAGTTTGGGAGAGGTTAGTCTCTTGAGCCCCTTGAATATATTGAATAATAGGCCTTTGTCTGATATATTGCTGTTAAAAATCTCCCTCCCAGTCTCATTGGCTGTCTTTCAAATTTGTAACTATGTTCTTAGCTGTGCAGAAACTTTTTATTTTGATATAGTCCTACTTGTCAAGTCTCTCTCCTATCTGTTGTGCCTCTGAGACTCTTCAAGAAGTTTCTGCCTATAACTATAAGTTCTAATGTTTCCCCTATTCTCTCTTATAGTAATTTCAAAGTTTGGGGTCTAATATTGAGGTCTTTGATCCACTTTGAATTGATCCTAGTACATGATGACAAATAGGGATCCACTTTTGGTTTTCTGCATATGGATGCCCAGTTTTCCCAACACCAACTTTTTTTTCCATGGTGTAACTTGGCTCCCTTATTAAATATCAGATAATTATAAGTGTATGGTTTTATTTATGGGTCTTCTAATCTGTTTCATTGGTATTCAGGTCTATTTTTGTGCCAATACTAAGCTGCTTTTGTTACTATAGCTCTGTAACAGTGGTTGAGATCTGGTTTTGTGATACCACCTGAATTAATTTTTTTGCCTAGAATTGCTTTGGCTATTCTAGGTCTTTTGTTGTCCCATAAGAATTTTTGGATTGTTTTCTCTATCTCAATGAAGAACATCATTGGGATTTCGATGGGGATTACATTAAATTTGTATAACATTTTTGGCTGTATCGCCATTTTCACAATGTTATTTATCCATGAACATGGAAGGTCTTATATTTCCTGATCTCCTTTTTGGTTTTGTTCTTCAGATTTTTATACTTTTCCCTATAAAGACCTTTTACATCTTCAGCTAGGCTTATACATAGTGGGGTTTTTTTGAGGCTATTGCAAATGGAGTTGTTTACCTAATGTCCTTTTCTGCTTGTACATTAGTCAGCATACAGGAAGGCTACTGATTTTTATGGGTTAATTTTGTACCCTACTACATTGCCAAAGTGGTTGATCAGTTCTAGGAACTTGGGGGTAGAATCTTTTTGGTCCTTTAGATATAAAATCATGTCATCTGCAAATAGGAATAGTTTGACTTCTTCTTTCCCTATGTCAATCACTTTTATGTACTTTTTTGGCCTTATTGCTCTGTCTATGAATTCCATAATTCTATTGAAGAGGAGTAGAGAGAGTGGACATCCTTGCCTTGTTCCTGATTTTAGGGAAAATGGTTTTAGTTTTTCTTTGTTTATTATGATGTTGGTATTGTCATATATAGCCTTTATTATTTTAAGGAATGTTCTTTCTGTTCCTAGCTTCTCCAAAGTTTTTAACATGAATGCATATTGGATGTCAAAGGTTTTTTATTCATCTTTGAGATGATCATGTGGTTCTTGTCTTTGACTCTGTTGATGTGGCAAATTACAATTATTGACTTATGAATGTTAAAGCAACCTTGCATCTGTAGGATGAATCCTACTTGATCATAATGCATGCTTTTTTTATGTTTCAGGATTCTGTTAGCTAGTATTTTATTGAAGAACTTTGCTCATCAGAGAAATTGGTCTATAGTACTCAATTTTTGTTGAATTCTTACTTGGTTTTTGGGATAAATATGATACTGGCGTCATAGAATGAGTTTGAAATTTATTCTTTTGTTTCTGTTTCACTGGAAAGTTTGAGGAATATTGGTGTTAGTTCAACTTTAAAAGTCTTATAGAATTCAGCCATGAATACATCAGGCAGAACCTGGTTTTTCCTTGTTGGAAGAGTTGATTACTTCCTCAACCTTGTTGCATGTTATAGGCCTGTTTAATTGGTTTATATCTTCTTGGTTCAGCTTAGGCAGTTTGTACATTTCTAGAAATTTGTCTATTTCTACTAGGTTTTCTATCTTATTTTATTATATGGTTTGATAGTAGTCCTTTATATGCTTATAAAGTTTCTTTGGCATCTCTAATTTTATTGGTTTGAATAGCCTCTTTTCTTCATCTTTCTAGCTATTGGTCTGTCTAGCTTTTCTTTTATTGATTTTATATATAGTGTTTTGGTCTCTATTTCATTAATTTTTTGCCTAATCTTTGCTATCTTTGTTGTTGGGTTTTGAATTTTGTTTGTTGTCTTTATTATTCATGAATTTTGTAATCTTTTGTTGTTGCATTGGTTCACCCTTTATCCTTTGTCTCACCATTTTGTTATTCCCCTTCTCTTCCCTAAATTAGATAAACGTATATACAATACAAAGGGTACCAAAATAAAATACAGTGACAACAGGGGCAAACCAAAGGGGAAAAAATAATGAAAGAAAAAAGAAATAACTTTGAACAGTACATTAAAAACAAAGAAGCAAAAAAAAACCCTCTTGTGATTTGGGGTCAGGGATTGTTGGGATCATTAAGATTGTGTGTCAAGTTCAGTGGTGGCAGAGTATAATTCACTGCATGGATTTCTGTCAGACTTTGGGTTTGACACCTTTTAGCTCAGGGTGATGCAAACAGTGTAATAGGTGCTAGCCAGTTGTAGGGCTCTGAGGTGTATGGGGCAGTCTGGTGTCCTGCCCTGGGTTTAGGCCCTGTGGCATGTTCCCATTATGTTGTGCAGAGTAGTCTAGTTTACTGGCCCAGATCTGTGTCTGGAGTAGGCCGGTTCCCACTAGTCCTAGTGAGGAGGTTGTCCTGGCCTGAGTCCTGGAAAAGACCAGAAGCAGCATTCCAGCTCCCTGTTCTCATTTGAGCCCTGGTACAGGGCCGAGGAGAGGGGAGTGCACCATGAGTTAAGGGAAGGTTGCCCCACCTAAGTCCTGAACTGTGATCTGTTCCCATGATGTGGGGAGGTGAGTTTAATTCTCTTATTCAAGTGTAAGCCTCAGAGGGAACAGGTTTCCACAGGGTGGTGCAGGGAAATCATCCCCACTCCAGTCCTGGACTGGTGTCTACTTCCCACAGAGTGGGGAGCTAAGTTCAACCTTCTGGTATGAGCTCAGGAGGGGGCGGGTTCCCTCAGGGTGGGATGGGGAAATTGTTCCCATTCAAGTCCTGGATTGGTGTCCTCTTGAATCCTGGACTGGCATCTACTTCCAATGTGGTAGAGGGCTGCATTCAGGCCTCTGGGAAAGGTGTGAGCCTCAGAAGGAGAGAGCTCCCACAGGTATGGTGTTGCTTCTCAGGTAGGAGGGAGTAGGTCTGGGCCAAGCACTCTAGGTCATCACCAGTGCTGGTCCCCGTGGGATGGGTCGCTGGCTGCATACTCATGGTTCATGGGGTTGGTTTGGAGCTGACCAGCACCATTGTGGTGAAAGTTTTTTGCATCTTGATTCATTGGTGTCGTATTGCTGATCTGTAACTCTTGATCTTCAGGCATGTTGCTGTTTGCACTGGTCCAGGTCACCACAGGGACACTGTGGCAGCTTAGCCATGTTGGTGGCCCTGCAATGGGGGATGGTGGGAAGGCACTTCACAGTTTTCCTTCCTTGTGTGTGTTAGGTATATGTTCTTTTTTTGTGGGTCTGGGAAGGTGGCTCAGTGGTAGAGTGTTTGCCTTGCATGCATGAGGCCCTGGGTTCAATTCCTCAGCACCACATATGCCAAAAAAGCCAGAAGTAGTGCTATGGCTCAAGTGGTAGCGCACTAGCCTTGAGCTGAAGAGCTGAGGGACAGCGCCCAGGCCCAGAGTTCAGGCCCCACGACCAGCAAAAAAAAAAGTTCTTTTTTCTTCTTGTGATTCTCTGTTTATATTTTTCTTGTTGTCATTTTCTTTTTTTGTGGCAGGGAGGAGGGGGAGGGGGGAGGGGGGGTTCAGTCCTGGGGCCTGAACTCTGGGCCTGGGTGCTGTCCCTCAGTTCTTCAGCTCAAGGCTAGCGCTCTACCACTTGAGCCACAGCACACCACTTCCAGCTTTTTTCTTTTTGCTTATGTGGTGCTGAGGAATCGAACCCAGGGCCTCATGCATGCAAGGCAGGTGCTCTACCACTGAGCCACCTTCCCAGCCCTTGTTGTCATTTTCTTGAAGTGAAATATGTGTTAGGACCCCGAATCTCTGATTGGAGAGAGCTAGGGTGGTTCTGTTCCTTCTGGGCCATCCTCCCAGCAATACTTGTAGATATTCTTGCTTAGGTTGAGGATTATCCATTTGTTTTATAGCATGTTTAAGTGTTTTTGTCCTGAATGCTTCTGAAATGTTGTCAGATACTTTTTTGCATCAATAAGATACTTTTGAATCTTTTCTAGTCTGCCAATAGGGTGAGTTACTTTGATTGATTTGCATATGATGAATCATCCTTACATTCCCAGTATAAATTCTATTTGCTCTTTATATGTTATCCTTTTTCTGTGTCATTGCCTTTAATAGCATTTCGCTAAGGATTATGTTCCTATGTTTATGACAGATACTGGTATGTTGTTTTCTGTTCTTACTATGTGGAGTATGTGTATGCTTGATTTTGGCATCAGGTTAATGGTGTTATATGTTGGAAATTATTTTGCTCACTTCATTATCATATGGCTTGCATAACTTTGCTTTTTTGAGTGACACTTGGAATGCTAGAGGACATTTTTGCATGATTCTCCACCCTAAGTTTTCAGTAGTCCTTTACAGAGGAGGGTCTGTCTTTAAGCTGTGACCTGTTTTGTAACAATAGGCTGCCTTTAGTATGAGGTGTTAGAGCAGAAGTATTGTCTGTCATCCTGTGTAGTCATAACCTTAGGGAAGCCCTGTGTACTCAGACCATGAGAGTTGAGGATTTTTCAGCATCCTTTCCTCTCCTTTTGGAGTTAACTTCTCATTTAAATCTGTGATTGGTCTTTAATGGGAAGTTTTTTCATGCCCCTTCCTCAGAAATAGCTACCCCTACTTTTTTATTTCTATAAGATCCCCTCCTTCCATAATGGAGGTTTTTTCCCTTCTAATTCTCCTTCAACAGCAATGGGTGTTTTGAGAGTTTCCTGTCTCTCCCTCTTCAGACAAATGCATTTTACTTCTGTTCCTCCCCCAGAAACACTAGATTTTTGCCTGGGTCCAAGAGATTTACTGCTGCACTCTAGTGGCTTAATCCCTTGGTTCTCCATGATAAAAAAAAAGTTTAGATTTAAGGGTTCACATACTTGAACCAGTGATACGAGCTCTTTAGGCCTCTTGTTTTGTCCCTACTTATTTTTGTGACCTTCCAGTTAAGGACCATGGAAAAGAACTTAGCAGTAAGTGTATGAGTGTCACAGGCTTCAGCTAATAACTAAAAACTAGACCCTGCTCTTTACCATTTAAGATTTTACAACATCTCAGATTTGTTTGGTACTGGTACTGGGGCTTGAACTCAGGACCTGGGCTGTGTCCCTCAGCTTTTTCTCTCAAAGATGATGCTCCACCACTTGAACCACATTTCCACTTCCAGCTTTTGTACTAGGATTCACGGATATCAGGCATGAGCCATCCGCACCAAGCTTACATGATTTATTTTTATTTGTTCCTATGATAGCAACTACTGTCTCTGCTTTGGAAAGTGAAATGATAAGAAGGTCCTGTCTTTCTGGAAAGAAACTTCTTATCCTTTGATATTTTATTTAGTTCTCTGGTAGATTGAAGGAAATTGGAATTTGTAGGTTACCCAGAGATTTGCTATTGTTATGGATGACATTCTCTTAGGCCTTTTTGTATTCTAAATATTATATATACATATATTATTATATATGTATGAGGGTCATTTTGTGGTTTTTATTAAATATGCTATAGGAAGAAAATAATGGATTCAAAAGCATATTTAAAAGAATTGTTTTTTAGGTAATGGTTATTACATTATATTCAAACATTTAATCTTGAATTATCATATGTTAAAATCACATGTAAAGTGTCATACACTCTACTTAACATTTTTGTATATATGTCTATACTCATGCAACTACCACCACAGTCAGAAAGCAGTAGAATTCCATCACCCAGAAAACCTTCTCCCACATGTATATCTGGTAAGTCTGATCTTGTCAGTATTGTTTACTCCTAGTTAAGGTAACAGACACAGTCTAGATGGCTGTCCTTGTAGGTGGGAAGAACTTGTGCCTTATTTGCAATCAGTATAATTGTCAAAGGGGATGGGATATTACTCACTGCCATAATTACACTGTATCATGTTAAACTCTAACAACAACAAAGGAATGAAGGAAGGCAGATTAGGTGCAACATTGGATATATTATGTCATGTTCTGTTTAAATTCCAATGACTCTCAGAATACCAATTTTAGATTCTTTTAGTTACTCATCCATTCATCCCATACACATTTGCAGAGTATTTTCAGTTTGCAGTGAAAGAAGGGCAGTGTGTCTTAGTGATTAACAATATTGACTCTGGGGTAAAGAAGACCTAGATCCAAATACCATGTGCCAAATACTCTCAGGATATCCTTTTAAAAGTGCATTAATATCGCTAAAGCCTCATGTCCAAGATGAGAATACTCTTAATATCTACTGTCATTTTGTGCTGTTGCAATGGAATACTTGAGACTGAGAAGTATATAAACAGTAGACACTCATTTAGATCACAGTTCTAGAGTCTGGGAATTCCAAGATTGAGGATCTGCATCTGGTTAAGGGCCTAATTGCTGAATTAGTAGCACATATTGCATGGAGAGACAGAACAGACAAACGGGGACAAATGCATCCTCTTATCAGGAACCCACTCCCATGGTGACTATCTCAGTCCTGCTGTAATGACATTAATGTTTTCATGACGAACAAGCCCATGGGATCTAATCAACTCTTAAAGGTCCTACCACTTAACATTTTTACATTGGGACTTAACACAGGAATTTTGAAGATCATATTCAATCCATAGCACCTATTAAGCAATATTTTGTAAGAATCAGGGATGACAGAGTACCTGGTACACAGTGAGAAAACACTTTGGCTTGTAACATTATTGCTATTATTATTATTATTACTGTTTTCATATTGAATGAGCAGTTATATGACTTTTGTGCATGTAATAACCATGTAGTTATTAAATGAGATAAAATATCATTACTAAGAATAATGTCTACATGAAGGTATTAGACACTGTTTCTGTATTACCAACATATATTCACTTTAATATTAGTACTCTAATATTAGCATTTATTATTTGGCTATCACTCCCTATCTCCTGTGGATTTGATCTCTGTGTGTGTGTCTGTGTGTGTCTGTGTGTCTGTGTGTCTGTGCGTGTGTGCGTGCAGCTTGAACTCAGGGCCTTGGCACTTTTTGAGTTTTCTTTCTCAAGGCTCTAGCACTCTAACACTTGAGCCACAGCTGAACTTCTAGCTTTTTGCTGGCTATTTGGAAATAAAATCTCATAGACTTTCTTACCTTAGCTGTCTTCAAATCAAGATCCTCAAATCTTAGCCTCCTGACTAGTCAGGATTATAGGTGTGAGACAATGGTGTCCTCCATAGAGTTGACCTCTTACTTTGCATTTTGTTTGGAAAATAATGAATGGGTATAGTATTTCCTGACTTACATGCTACATAGAAAATCAACAAAAGAGAAAAATATATACTTTTTAAATACAGTAATTTGTGTGCCTTTGTGTTTTTAAATTTGTAAAATGAGAGGACAGAATGAATATTGTAAAGCTCATTATCAAATAAATCTGTTCATTTAAGTGAAACCATATATACATCGATCTAATAATCCTTTTTAGATTCTATAGTAACATGTTAATGCTTTGAAATGATTTACTTCAGTTGAAATTAAATACTTTTAAAGCCTTGAAAGGATTAATTCTACAAGAAGAATGATTTATTTCTATTGCATGCTGTAAGATCAACTAGTTTCTGCTACAACTAGGTAGAGAGACAGCAAAAGAGAAGTTCATTGTTCCAATAAGTGGAGGGATTCATGTCCATCCATCCCTAGTCACTTCTTAGTTCAGGGTGGCTATCTATGTGTTGTGGTGAATTTTTAGGATGTAAATAAGGAAAATGAAAAAAGACAACTCTAGCTGTTTATCCGCCCTTGAGAGGTACTTTCTCTAATATCTTCACAGCAGTTTCTATTTTCAGTTTTGGGAAGAAATTCCATCACATAACTATGGCTTGCAGAGAGGGAATATGAGAAAAGGAACATTTCAGGAGCTCCCACTGCCACCCTAACTACAACTGAAGTTTTGCTGATGAAAAAGAATTCAAAGAGTAGGCTTTGAGTGAAAAACTTGAAGTTTCTCTCAGGTTCATCATAAATATGATACACATTTATTTAAAAAGCTTTATACCGAAGTCTATACAAAGTGAAAAGGAAAACTTCCTGTGTTGGTGAGTGTACTACATGTTCACCAAACTCTTCATTTTTCCCCCTAGGGTCACAAAGAGACTACATTCCTTCCCTCTATGGCAGTTGGGTTGGGCTTCAATACCTGTCCAGAGTTGTGGCTATTAGACTATGGCCAGTAGTGATGTCTACCAGAACTGGCTCTTAAAACCATCCACATGAATTTAATCCTCCCTCTTCTTTAGACAGCCAGATGTAGCCAATGCACTATACAACTTCAAGGCCCAAGAATTTGTTTGATACATAGGTTGAGTTGCTTAATCACTGCTAGGACTTTCCTTCTCTTGGCCACTTGATTGGCATTTGACAGTTTGGTCATTTGAGGTTTGAAATTCTGAGATTTAAGGGTTGTTTATAGCGTGAACATTGCATTATGTTGTTACTTGAGCCCCACTCCCAACAACATATCAGCTGAGAGATGCTATTCATTCATTTTGTGTAATGTTTCATTCTAACATTAATGCATATATAAATGTGAATTTACAAATGCAGTTATATGTATATGACTAATACTATATATTATGTGACACTAAGGCCAGTAAAATACTTCATTCTCCAAATTATCAATGATAATGTTTTAGATTGGCATTTTAACTTAAATCAGAAGATGAAAATTAAGCTTAAGATCAGAAAATTCTAATAATATGCATAGAAATAAAGAGGAACATATAAATTAAAAAATAATTCTCTCCACATTAATTGCTCAAGTAAAAAACAGCAAAATGTATGAAAAATGAATTTCCTGTTCTTGATAAGAATATATGAAATGGGGACTTCCCCAGTGAACCAGTAATTTTCTGCTTCTTGTCAGAAATAGACATATATAAGAAGAACCCTCTAAAACTTTCCTGAAGAAACAGAAAAGGCAAGGAAGAAATGTTTGAGGTATTTTAACTGGGTTTTATTATAGATAAAGTGATCTGCTACCTGTTTTCTTGAAGAAATTTCCTACCCGAAGGATTTAGAGGGAAATTAAACACACCCTTATTGCCACTACACTGGAAGGGTCTTTTTTAAAAGGAGCATTTCCACACTACAACCTTACTGCGGTTTCTTTAGCAAATTCTCTCTCCTCTAATTCAGGGCGGGGCATCCTGCTCCTCATCACAGCTGGGGGGCGGAGCCTTCTCTGAACAGCTTGGCAGGCAGCTCTGTCTGCCCAGTCTTGGAAGAGGAGCTGCATTTCACCAAGCTGCAGCTGACAAGAAGCTTCAAGGTAATGTCTGTCTGAAATTTATTTTCTAGTGACTTTTCAGGGCCCTGGAGTAAAGAGACAAAAACAGGTTTTGGAGTGGCAGGAAGGAACGATGTGTGGTTTTGTGAGAATCGTTTCCATTTTGAAGGAATTAATCCTCTGGAATTTTTCTACCTCCCAAGGCTTTATAAGTCCACAGTGGGAAAGGGGGTGATCAGATTACGGGCTCTAAATTAAGGCTTCACTGCAGCATGGCTGTTCATGATAATTTATTGCCTTGGAATTCCATGTTTATATTGCCAGGCATTGTGTTCTTTTTTTTAAAGTTTTAAACATTATTGATTTGCACAAAATTATGAACTGATACAAGTAATTGACAGCATGAGGAATTACTTCTATAAATTGATATGTGGATCGAGTGTGTGTCACATGGAGAAGAGATCAAAGATAGTTGAGTGAAGAAACTGCACAGTGTACATGTACCTATATGTGTGATTAGAAAAAAATCTAGAAGAAATTAACCCCTCTGTCAGCATCCAGCGTTTCTGGCTAATCAGCTTGCCATTTTAATATTATTCTAATCTGTTGCAACATCTTTCAGAGTAGAATCCCTCATGATCATCCTTACAATCAGAAGAAAATGCAGCTGAAACAACATACACATTTTGGTTTCCAACACATATACACTTACAAGCATACATGTATACACACACATATACACATTCATGCTCCTGTGTCTCTTGTCTCTTGCCTTTTATTAACAGTGGAAAATTTCCTCAACCCAAGCAAATGGGTAGCCTGGTTATCTGTTTTGACTATAGCCCTGTGTGTCCTCTGTGCAGTGTGTCATTTCAGTCATCAGAAGGAGCCAATTATTTGTATCACATAAGTTTATGAGTGAGATGGAGTATTTGGTTTGTTTTTTTTTTTCTGTAAGCAACTGAAAAAATTTTATATGGTATATCCATACTATGGAATATTGTATATTTAGTGATAGAAACATGAACCTTTTCATACAGTGATCTGAAGTCTGAGAAATAGCATAAGATAAATAGAATAGCACATATTACATTCTCTTCTTTCAGAATATATATTTATGCTAGTTTAATATAGGTAAATACATAATATTAAGGTATAATATATTTGATTAATAATGTATCTAGCCAAATCTGAAAAACATATTTACCAAACTACAAATGGAATCATTTGTATGGTTGGGGAGACAAGGTTGACTTTATTATTCTCATTTTAAAAAAATATCACTTTAGCATGGGCTAATGGCCTATACCTATAATTCTTGGTACTAAAGAGGCTGGGAGACTGGGATCTGAGAATCTCAGTTCAAAGCCAGCCCATACAGGACATTCTGTCTCCAATTAACCACCTAAAAGCCAGAAGTAGAACTGTGACTCAAAGTGATAAAGTGAAAGCTTTGAGCAGAGAAGCTCAGGGACAGCTCTCAGGCCTGATTTCAAAGCCCTAGGACTGGCGCGCACACACACACACACACACACACGCACACACACACACACACACACACACACACACACAAAGCATCACTTTATTTGTTCTTTGATATCTTCACAGAATTTTCAGGTAAATGTTGAGAAGCTGTGGGATATCTCAGTTAAAATAACTTATGAAACCATATGAGGCTGAGTGCTGGTATCTTATGCCTATAATTCAAGCTGTTCTGGATGCTAAGAACTGGTTATCACAGTTCAAAGGTGGCCCCAGGCAGGAAAGTCTGTAAGACTCTTATCTCTAATTGATCACCAAAAAGCCAGAAGTGGAGCAATGGCTCAAGTGATAGATTACCAGCCTTGAGTGAGAAAGCCAAGGGAGATCACAAGCCTTGAATTCAAGCCAAAGTACTGGAAAAAACTAAAATCATGAACAAAAAGCCATGTAGAAAACATTTAGGACTGTGTTTAAGCCATATCCTTGAATGGTTCACTGAAGAACAATTATTCAAAGAGATAGATAGATAGATAGATAGATAGATAGATAGATAGATAGATAGATAGATAGATAGATAGATAGATAAATAGATAGAGATTAGAAAGATATAGTGATATATATACCTATATATATATATCATTTACATTTCTAGAAAATATGTATAGTGGTTATGTATAGTTGTGCTTCCTTTTGTATATTTTTGGTAGCTTTTCAATTTTATTAAGCTTCTTGATGTTTTCCTAATCACATTTTGGCTGATGGTATGATCTTGTTATAATCTCATACCATAAAATCCTTTAAATCTAAAATAAGGAATTGTAAAAGCCTGAAAGGACTCTGGGTGGCTAATGTAGTTTCTATCCTTCTCCCATAAGACAGATCTTTTAGTGATTAAGGTCCTGTGTATTCATAATGAGCAGGCTGTAGCTCCAGATGTAGCCACAAGATGGCACCTGCCAGATAGCCAAAATCTCTGGGCAATCTTTTTTTTTTTTTTTTTTTTGCGAGGGGTGGGGGGTGGGGAAGGGGTGGTTGTGGGGCCTGAACTATGGGCCTGGGCACAGTCATTCAGCTCTTCAGTTCAAAGCTAGGGTTCTACCACTTGAGCCACAGTGCCACTTCCGGCTTTTTCTGTTTCTGTGGTGCTGAGGAATCAAACCCAGGGCCTCATGCATGCGAGACAAGCATTCTACCACCAAGCCACTTTCCAAGCCCCTGGGCAATTATTTTTTAATGATGTAAATCAATAAAGCAGTGAAATAATTTTGTATTAATAGATTATGAGACTGCATATACTATAATTGTGAGCCTATTAAACAATTTGGAAATGTAAGGAATAAAGACATCCACATTAATGACTGAGGTGAGGATTCAAATAGAAAATTTATCAAATGACTCATACTAAATACAAGGTAATTGTTACTTCCTTCTCTCCAATTGCCCACTATTCTCAGAGATGACTTCATCATGATCTCAAAAATATAATAGTGTCCCAAAGAGCATTTCACAGTATTAGAAGATGAGGGAAAATAAGCATAGGATTTCATCTCACCCCTGTTTTAGAATGACATTCCTGGTAGAATATTGGTATGGAAATTTTGTTCTTACTTCTTCCATGTTATTGTTCCCATGTCTTTGTTTTAGACAGCTTAGGTGAATATCTCAGGTGCACGTGACTTGGGCAATCTGTGTGTGGTGTCAGGTGAATCCCTATGAGGCAGTGCAGCCACTGAAGTGCCCCTCAGGGTGAAGGCTCTGTTGGACTAGCACATAGAGTGAAAATCAAGGCAGTTCTCATCCACATGACAGAGGGTAAGACTTTTCTCATTTCATAAAGAGGTAAACATTTAAAACAGTATGAGATGTCAGAGAATAATTTCTTTTGCTACTGCTTTGAAATAGTAACATTCTAAATTTAACACTAACTTAAAATTATTCACTTGAGAATTTGGGGTGCAATTATTTAACCCCCGTTTTGTAACCAAATGTTTGTAATTAAAAGTCATAATACCTAGTTTTAAGAAAATTAATGTTTTAAATAATTATAAAGAAATATGAGGCTTTTCACATATCTACCTAAAGTTCAAACCAATGGCTTTGCTCTAAAATTCTCGGTAAGTACACTATCCAATATGTGATCATAGCAGTCTTTCTCAATTATGCTTTTTATGAGGCCACTTATTTTTAAATGGGTCAAGGATATACATATCCCATTGTTTTTTGTCTGCTTGCTTTTGGAAGAATAGCAAAGCACATACAGCCTAAAAGTTATAAAGCTGTGGTTAGCTAGCACACAAGATGGAGCCCAGAAATTAAAGAAGTCCATCAGAAAAGTCCTCCATATGATTCTGACACCTGCTAAGTTTGGAGTTCCACAGGCATAACAGTAGGGACAGAGAAATATCAACCTATCTAATAACCAATTCCCTGACATGTTACCATGAGCTCTCTCTTCTCTGCTGATATGTATATGCTCCTTCCTTAGTAAGACTATAAGTTCTTAAATTTGAAGAACTATAAAACAATTTTCCAGTTTCTTTATCTTCTTACGTTATGCTGTATTTGGTCTTTCTTACTTCTTACTGAGTGTTGTCTTTTAGTTTATCTCTTAATGTGTTAATACTTGGTAGTATTATACCTTGACAAAATGATTTGGTTTTGTTTATTGATACTTTTCCTTTCCCTTGTTTTATTATTTTCTAGAATTATCCTATTCAAACGTGTTCAACATCTTGGAGAAATTGTAATTGAAGAGAAGAGGCCCCATAAGTCATACACCGTTGGTGGTCCAGCCTCAAAAGAGACATTTGTAAGACTGGTGTTTTTGGTAGTATTTGTGTTGGTAGAGGCAAGGACAGTCAGCCACCTCAACTTCTGATAGTAGCTACCTGGTATACAAATCTAAATCACAATGAATGCCGAGTATGTCCTCTGCAATTGGAAAGAGCAGATATGGCCAGCAAAAGTTTTGTCCAGATCTGAGATTTCATCAGATGGTAAGAGAAAAAGCACATTTGCACTAGAAGTCCAAATCCTTTCACTAGATGAAAAAGTTACAGTGGATAGCACAGAAACAAAGAGCCTAAGTGAATCTGCAATTGAAGTTATCATTTCTTCCCTAACAATAGAGTCAGAGGTCAGCGTTCCCCCTAGGGAGGAAACAGCTTATGAAAGATCCCTAAAAATGGCACTGGATATCCTGAATGAAAGAGCAAATTTGAGTCAGGAAGGTATTTTGAATGAACAGGAGACCTCTACACTGTCTGAGAATGTACTGCAAGAGCTGTCTGAGTCCCCCCCTCATAAAAAGTTTCGGCAGCATGAAGGGGATTCTGTGAATTATCTTGAAGAAAGTGAAGGCCCAGCAACCCTGGTAGCACCTACAGAAAATGATGACTTCCTATCTGATGATAAATCACAGGTGAACACAGCTATTGAAGATGAAATGGAAACAAAGCCATCACCAAACTTCTGTTGGAATGAAACTTATGCTTCATTTTCAGATGATGAAAAAGAAGACAAGAAAAAGATTGATATCACAGCAATTATGTCCACAATCAAAGAGGAGAATGTAGATATTAAAGATGAAAAGTTCGTTCCATTTTTGTCAGATGACTTTGTGGTGCCCAAAGCCTTGAAAGAAGAGGAGTCAGATAGCTCCCCAGAGGACCAAGCTGTTTCCTCTCAGTGCTCTAACATTGCAGAGAATACTGATGATCCTGAAGAGGGTCCCTCAAATCCAAATCCAAGCTCAGATGCCAGCCAGAATCAGCCTCCTGTGGAAACAGACATGGAGGCTGAGCCATCTTGTTCTACTACTTCAGGGGAATATCAGGTTTCACTTAGTGCCTCTAACCCTGTCCTGGATTATTCACTTTTGAGGAATGAGGAAGGAAGTCTTCAAAGACTGGATTTTGAACTTGAGGGTGAAGCTTCAGCTTCAACCAGCTCACTGAGTGTGCAGCATGTTAGCACTCTTGCATTAGAGGACACTGACGAAGAAGAAGAGCTTCCACGCTTAGTTCTTGATTACAAGCCATGTGCATTTGAAACTGGGATCATTGTCTGGTTTAAATATCAAAAATACCCATTTTGGCCAGCAGTAGTGAAAAGTATCAGGCGAAAGGAGAGGAAAGCAAGTGTGATTTTTGTTGAGGCAGACATGAGCTCTGAAAAGAAAGGAATTAGAGTGCCTTTCAGAAGATTAAAAAAATATGACTGTAAAGAGAAGCAAGCACTAGTGGATAAAGCCAGGGAGGAGTACAGGGAGAGCATTGATTGGTGCATTTCACTGATTTGTGACTACAGAGTTAGAATAGGGTGTGGCTCTTTCGTAGGTTCTTTCCTTGAGTATTTTGCTGCTGACATCAGTTATCCAGTTCGGAAAGAAATCAAGCGAGACACCTTCAGAAATTTATTTCCAAAACTGTACAATGACGATAGTGGGGAACAAATGAGTGTAACTTCCCCAGCCAAGAGATTAGCCTATCAGAAAATTCTTCCTGACCGAATGAAGTCTGCTCGGGACCGAGCCAATAAGAACCTTGTGGACTTTATTGTGAATGCAAAGGGAACAGAAGACCATCTTCTGGCCATCTTAAAAGGCAAAAAAAGGTCCAGATGGCTGAATTCATTTTTGCATGCCAAGAGGTTCATGCCATGTATTGAAACATACTTTGAAGATGAAGATCAGTTGGATGAGGTGGTGAAATACCTACAAGAAATATACAAGCAAATAGACCAAAGAATGCGCACTCGGATAAAAGATGACAAAATTAAATTTGTCCTGGAAGTTCTTCTGCCAGAAGCAATTATTTGCTCCATTTCTGCTGTTGACGGGTTAGATTATGAAGCAGCTGAAGCAAAGTATCTGAAAGGACCAGCTCTAGGCTGTAGAGAAAGAGAATTGTTTGATTCAAAAATTCTCTTTGAAAAGAGACGAAAGCCGTTACCTAGTACTGGAACTCAGTAACTAATACAAGAGTTGAAATTATCACTGGGAGCTTTCATAGATCATAGTTTAAAAAATCACATCTCTCAAACATGGGAATATTTTCTGAAAATGGGAAATGGGGGGATTTGGCTAATGTGTTCAGTTTAGGGAAAAGATAGTCTAGATTTCTCAGTTTGCCATGCTAAAAATTTTTTTGCACTTCTTCAAAGCCAATTTTGCCAATATACATCAGCAGTTTTACTTTCACATACATTTTTCAATTCATAATTCCTAAATGACTTTATAGTAAAGTACTGTTTATTTTGTAACATTTCTATATCTTTGCTGTATAGTTAGATACACTGTGCACAATCATTTGAATATTAAAATTGCACTGGTAATAGATATTAAGCAAGATAACTAGGAAAGAAGAATAGAAGAAATGGCAATTATATTTTTTGCTCCAGTTTTATAAAGGGCTTAGTTTTCTCTTAAGATAGCCAAATTATTTTTCCTGCCATGCCTATTTATTTTTTGAAAAATTATATCTCTGAGACATAGAACCAAAGATAGATAAGCTTTGCTATACCTAACAATAGTTACTTTTGCAGGAAAACAATCTAGAACTCTAAAACAAGTGGCTTATCTGCATGTTGTCTATGTGTGTGTGAATACAATTTCTGTATGCAGAAAAAATAATCTGGGCAGGCTTGAAAAGACTTGTTCATTCAATACTTCCTTAAAATTCTATTTCAAAGAGTGTCTAGCTTTCAGTTGTTGAGCAGTTTCTTAAAACAGTCTCCTATGTTCATAACTAATAGTGAGTGGCTCTTCATAGATGTTTGATAACATATAGAAGGCAGCTAGAGTTACTATATGCACACATTAGCCACTCGATAGTCCCGACTTACTGCTGACCAACACAATCTCCTTTGATATAAGCTGTAGAATAAGCAAACATTATGTTATAAATTTTATCTTCATATGTAGTCATTGCCTCAACTTAGTTTTGGCATGTGGTTATTCCTATAATAATTCCAATTAACTCTAGTAAGATCAGTGACAGCTGGTAAATCATTCCAAATAACTCAAAGAGGGTGGATTCACCAGAATCTGATAATTTGGGAATGGGTCAGTAAAGTCACTTGATGTGGAAAAAAGTGCTAAAACTGAACATGAGCTTGTTACATGTTTTAAAAATGAATTAGCTTTTCTAAAATTTTATCTCACAAAAAATCTTATTTTAAGTAAGAATGAACAATTTATCAACTTCATCTTCTCATTGTGTATATGTAGCCATACTTGAATAATTGTCCTACTTAGCCAATGGCATTTTGAAATTGACAAGTAACAATCACTCTAGGGTTCTTCTATGTAGATACATGACTACTTGTTGGTGTAAAATCTGCAGTTTCATATTTGTTTTGTTATATTTATCTAATTTGGTGAATGGAAGGGAAATAAAATGCTGAAATAAGGACACAGGATGATCCATTGTAACAATGAGACAAGACACTATTTTGGAAATGAACTTTACAACTTCGGTAGGGAGGAATGAGGACGGTGGGAAGGAAAGCGATAGTAAGAGAAAAACAAAGGAGGGGTTAACAATGCTCAACAAGAAATGTACTCATTACCTTACTCAAGTAATGGTAACCCCTCTGTACAGCATCTTTACAATAAAAAACACCATATCCTTCACCTTGATACACACTACAGACCAGATTCTGCAGCAGCATAATGATGTTTGTGAAAATTAAAATGTGTACATGCATAACTATGTACACAATTTGTTTACGATGTTTGCTTGTTGTAGTTGCCATTAGTTTAATGCTTGTTATGTCACTTTTAAATAAAAAACTCACTGTCATAATAGACTTTGTATTATTATTTTCAAAGAAATATTTCAGACTTTGATAAGCTGCAGAGCCCACAAAACTGTCTCTTGATCCTGTTTGAGACCCACCAATGGTTCTCAGGTGTCCAGCCTCTAGAAATACATAAACCTTCCTTGTGGCCCTGAAAAGTATCGCATGACAGACCTTCACCAAACCATATGAGCACTGAATTCCCCAGGGATACATACTGTATTCCTGCTATAATATTGTATCCTTCTTATCCCAGTATAGGACCTCATTTGGTATTCTCAATGGGCTTTTAATGTGTGTGTGTGTGTGTGTGTGTGTATCCTGGGGCTTGAACTCAAGGCCTGGGTGCTGTCCTGAGCTTTTGTGCTCAAGGCTAAAACACTTAAGCCACAGCTCCACTTCCTGCTTTCTGGTGGTTAACTGGAGGTAAGAGTCTCACAGACTTTGCTGCTCAGGCTGGCTTTAAACCATGATCCTCAGATCTCAGTAGGATCTTAAGAGTAAGATCACAGGTGTGAGCCACTGGTGCCCGGCTTTAATATGTTTTATTAATTCCTTTATTGATTTATAGAATTAGGAGTCAGGAAAGCCAAGTGTATGTAGAATAACTTTGTGAGGCTAGATTGTAAGTGCCATAGAAGGGAGATGCTACTCCTGTAACCTAGGTGACAATGTCATTCGAAAAGGACTAATGTACTACATCATTACAGTGAGAAATATTTAGTAACCTGGTAGACTGACTTTATTTGAAAACAAGGGCCCAAGATTTTCTCTTAGTTGTGAGTTTCTGGATGTCTGGTGTGGGATAAAGAAGGGTTACCTGAACCCTCTTGAGATGTCATTTATTTTGTGGCATATGTTACAATGAGGGAGGAAAGCATGCCACAGACATAGATGCATTCCTTGAATAGGTCATTGAGTATCACTTGGCATGTATACGAAGATGAACTTGGCTTCCAACTCAGTGTATACTCATATCATTTCCAGCCTAAATAGTTGTTAAGCCAGGTTAAAGATTATCCCAAGCAGGAACGATAGTGTATTGATTGCTGAAGAGAAAGCCTAACTTGTCTTCCACACTAACCATTGAATTATGGAGACCGACCCACATCTCCTCTAGTTATAGACTGCTGACCACCAGACTTTGATTCTATTTGGTGCACAAGGCTGTACAGTAGAGGTTTCTATATGTACAGATTGATAATGCTGATAAGGAAAGTAGAACTCTGAGGCCTGGAATAGTGATGAATGTGCCTAAGTTCTGAATACCTAAATTCTCCTGGGTATGGCTCCCTAAACCCATGCTGTTGAGGAACAGGGTCTCTATCCCTGAAGACAAGATAGTAACCTACATTTGTTATTTTTGTCGATCGTGGGGCTTGAACTCTGGGCTTGGGTGCTGTCCCTGCGCTCTTCAGCTCAAGGCAAACGCTCTACCACTTCAGCCACAGCACCACTTCCAGTTTTCCAGTGGTTTATTAGACATAAGTCTCACACTTTCCTGCTTGGGCTGGCTGTGAACCACGATCCTCAGATCTCAGCCTCCTGAGTAGCTAGGATTACAGGCATGAGCCATCGACGCCACCAGCGCCCAGCTAGTAACCTCCTTCAAAGCAGCTGTGTCAAAAGACACCCAGCATTTATATATATATATTTTTTGGGGGGGGTCCAGTCGTGGGGCCTGAACTCTGGGCCTGGGCGCTGTCCCTCAGCTCTTCAGCTCAAGGCTAGCGCTCTACCACTTGAGCCACAGCGCCACTTCCGGCTTTTTTCTTTTTGCTTATGTGGTGCTGAGGAATCGAACCCAGGGCCTCATGCAAGGCAAACACTCTACCACTGAGCCACCTTCCCAGCCCCAAGCATTTATATTTTTATTGTCTTCAACTAAAGGATAAGGCATCATTGCAGTTCAGCAAACAAGATGCAGTATCTAAATAAGTGAGAATGATGTTCAGGAGGAAATAAAGGAACTGGATAACATGTACTAGAATGGACTGGGACATACTCTGTCTTCATTTTTCTAAATTGGCGAGGGGAAGGGAGATAACAAAATGCTGAAATAAGGATACAGGATGACCCATTTTAACAATGAGATGTACAAGACACTATGTTGAAAACGAACTTTACAACTTTCGGGCAGGGTGGAGGCAGGTGAGAAGGGATGGTAGGGGAAAAACAAAGGAGGGGGTAACAATGCTTGATAGGAAATGTACTCATTACCTTACTCATGTAACTGTAACCCCTCTGTACAGTATCATTACAATAAAAATATACTTTTTAAAAAAAAAGAACTATCAATTATACACTGCACATTACTACAGTAGATCTCCAAGTCTCAGGATAGTCTCAGTAGCTATTGCTATAATATATCCAAACACCATTAATGCCCATTAAGTAAATTCAAAACACAATTAAAACCCAAAAAGGTCTATTAAAGAGGAGATGGTTGGGGTTGGCATAGATGGCAGGGGTCAATGATAGAAAGTATGACACTGAGCACGATGCATTATATGCATAAATTAACACAAAACTCCTTTGTAGAACTATTTAAAGATAATAAAAATATTAAAATTAAAGTTTATTACAATACCACAAACATAATCCAGAAGGTTTTGAGAAAATCTACAACATCTAAACTAATAATATGGTAAGTGCTATCCTGCCTATATGGAATTAAACATGAAAACTCATTGCTTTTTGGTGGACATCTTGTATTTCCAGCTAGCAAGCAAGTGAAGTTCAGGAGGATCACCAGCACATGCAAAAAGTTAGTGAAATCTCCCTCCCCATATCCACAAATTAGGCATAATAGTGCATACTCTTTTTTTCCAGTCCTGGGCTTGAACTCAGGGTCTGGGCACTGTCCCTGAACCTCTTTGTGCTCAAGGCTAGCACTCTACCAGTTAAGCCACTGCACCACTTCCAGCCTTTTCTGTTTATCTGGTACTGAGGAATTGAACCCAGGGCTTCATGCATGCTAGACAAGCATTCTACCACTAAGCCACATTACCAGTCCCAGTAGTGCATACTCTTAACCTACACCCCCCCATCTGTATAGGAGGTGCAGGTAAGAGTATCATGGTCTTAGGTAAGTCCAAGGGACTTCATAACCCTATCCAAAAAATAATCAAAAGGACGGGGTGTGAGACTCCAATGGTAGAATGCTACTCTCCCTAAAACTTTAATGGCCAACATAAACCCATTAAGTAAGATACATAATATATATATATAACATATGTATAATGTGCAATGCTTGTATATTTTATACTGTCTAACCAGATACTACAATTTATTTTTCAAGCATACCAGCATGTACATAAACTTACATAAAGCATATAACTCACAGAATTATTAAATACATATGCTTATTTTCCATGTGAATATACAGTCTACCTTATTAATATTACACAAGGCATAAAGTTCTGCATCATATGCCCTATGGCATATTAACTCAAGTCAATTCTTGCCAACGTGCTTCTCACCTCCCAGCAGGCTCTTAACCTTCTGACCTGTGTGAAAACACCCTTCTTAGGAAGGCTCCTTTTTTTGCTCTGAACCCACAACACTTGGAGATTTCTCTATTGAAATTATACCTGACATCTGGCTCTTACTCCAGGGATATTGAACTAAAATCATCTACTCATTCCTTTATATAACCTCTTGATGTAGTCATAACTAATCAGCTTATGATCACACATAATTGTGATGTCATTTATTTTGTATTTTTTTAACTTTGGGGAGATGCTGGAAACCATCATAGCCATTGAGACTCAGATGCAATTACTTTATAGCTGAGCTCTAATTGAATAATTCTCAATAATATATAAACCACGAAATGTAAATTCATTCATGATTGATGGACAAAGCACTTATTTGAGAAAGCCTCTACATGTGCATTCACAGGACATGTGTATATGCACATGCACACATGTACACAACATGCCACATGTGCTCACCTGTTACATGCATGATTAACCTTACCTTTCCATCTTATTTCCTCAAATCTCTGAATTATATATTAATACCCATGTTAACATAGTCTTAACAAACCTAACAAACTATAAATATTACATCACTAATTGAGAATAATTCTATAACTACCAAATTTAATTATTATAGAATTATACCAAATTAAAATATTAGCATCTATTAGTTATACAAAGGAATTTCATTGTGATAGTTCATTGTGATAATGTATAGTTCCAATATAATGTATTTTGATCAAATCCACCCTCTCTGTTACACTTATCTACACCCCTGCCCTTTTGTGCTGGTCCTAGGGCTTGAACTCTGGGCCTGTTGTCTGTCCTGGAATTTTTGTGTACAAGGATATTGACTTCTGGCTTTTTATGGTTAATGGGAGATAACAGTGTCTAGGACTTTCGTGCCTGGGCTGGATTCAAAAAGCAATCCTCAGATTTCACCTCCTGAGTAGATAGTACTACAAATGAGAGCCATCAGTGCCTGGCTCTTTCCCCAACTTTAAGACAATTTCTAGTTGGGTTTCATTATTGTGTATATGAGCTAACAAGTTCAGCTTCTATTTGAGTTTCCATACATAGTTAATATAGGTGAATAATGACACTGAAAATGTCTGTAAGCTTTTATAATTTCATCAACTATACAGGCTTGATGTTGGCCTTTAAAAAAATGGTAATATATATATATATTTTTTAATTGTGAAAATACCATACAGAGGGGTTACAATTACATAGGCAAGGTAATGAGTACATTTCTTATCAAACATTGTTGCCTCCTCCTTTGATTTCCCTTCCCATCCCTTCCCATCCATCTCCCCCCCATCTCCTGGGTTATACAGTGGGGGAGAGACATACAAAGCAACAAAGAAATCATCTTATAAATATGTTAGAAACAATCACAAGAAAGGAAAAATATTTGAATCCTTATCTTGGGATTCATTTTGCCTAACATCAACTTATCTGACCGTTTCTGCTTGTCTCAGATATACAATAGTTATTGCAAATAAGGGAAACCGTATGTTTCTTTGGGCCTGGCTTACTTCACTTAATATAATTTTTTCCAAGTCTTTCCATTTCCTAACAAATGGGCAATGTCATTCTTTCTGATGGAGGCATAGAATTCCATTGTGTATATATACCACATTTTTTTGATCCATTCTTCTACTGAGGGGCATCTGGGTTGGTTCCATATCTTAGCTATGGTAAATAATGTTGCAAAAAACATAGTTGTGCTGGTAGCTTTAATATGGTCTTGTTTGTGATCATTTGGGTAAATGCCCAGCAGTGGGATTTCTGGGTCATAGGGGAGTTCTACATGGAGTCTTTTGAGGAACCTCCATACTACTTTCCAAAGTGGTTGAACAAGTTTACACTGACTGCCACCAACAATGCAGTAAGGTTTCCTTCTGTCCACATCCCCTCCAGCATCTGTTGTTATTAGTGTTCTTAATTATAACAATTCTAACTGGGGTGAGGTGGTATCTCAATGTTGTTTTGATTTGCATTTCTTTTATGGCTAGGGAGCTATTGGCCATCCTTCTTTCCTCTTCAGAGAAGTTTCTCTTTAAGTCTTTAGCCCACTTATTTATTGGGCAGTTGTTTCTTTGAGGATTTGTTCTTGGAGGATTTAATTTTTTGAGTTCCAGGTATATTTTAGATATGAGACCCTTGTCCGTTGTATGACTAGTGAAGATCTTCTCCCAATCCATGCGCTTTCTATTGATCTTGCTGGCTATGTCCTTTGCCATGCAGAAGCTCTGCAATTTCATGCAATCCCATTTGTCCAATCTTTCTTTCATTTGTTGTGTTTCTGGGTCTCTATTAAGAAAATTTCGGCCTGTGTCAAGGAGACCTAGGTTTTCTCATGTTCTGTCCTGTAATTTTTTCAGGGTGTCTGCATTGACTTCGAGGTCTTTGATCCATTTGGAGTTGATTCTGGTGCAGGATGACATATAAGGATCTAGTTTTAGTTTTCTACAAGCGATTAACCATTTTTTCCAGCACCATTTACTGAAGAGGCTGTCTTTCTTCCATTCTATTTTTTTAGCTTCCTCATCAAAGATTAGATGGCTATAGGTCTGTGGGTTAATTTCTAGGTTTTCAATTCTATTCCATTGGTCCTGAGTTCTGTTCTTGTTCCAGTACCAAGCTGTTTTGATTACTATGGCTTTGTAGTAGAGTTTGAAATTTGGTATTGATATTCCTCCATCACTGTTCTTTCTGTTGAGGATCGTTTTTGCTATTTGGGGTCTTTTATTGTTCCATATGAATGTTTGGATTGCCTCTTGTATTTCCTTAAAGAATGAGGTTGGAATATTGATAGGTATTGCATTGAATTTGTAGATAGCCTTGGGCAGTATTGCCATTTTCACGATGTTGATCCTTCCAATCCAGGAGCATCAGAGGTTTTTCCACTTTCTAAGTTCTCTCTTGATTTCCTTTTTCTTTTTGCATTTTGGGAAGTTCTCCGCTAGGATCCTGTTAAACGAATTTCCTAGACCACTAACTTCTGTCTCTAGGTGTTCCTCTATATCCATTATCCTCAGATTAGGCCTTCTGATGGTGTCTTCCAAATGTTGAATAGATCTATCATATTTCTTGGATTTGTATTGGATTGTTGGATGTTCTTTCTCTATAATATCTAGGCTGTCTTCAATCCCCAAGATTCGATCTTCTGCATGGTCTAACCTACTGTCAAGACTTTCTACTTTGTTTTTTATTTCTTTTCCTTCTAATTGGTCGACTTTGATGGCTTCAAACTCTTAGTTGGAGCTTTGTTTTAAATCTTGTACGAACTTCTTTACTTCCTTAATTTGGTGTTCAGTGTTTATTCTCAACTCACTTAGTTGATTTGTTATGGTTTCCTTGGACTCCCATTCCTACTGTCAGGCTCCATTCAGCATTCCCTTTGTGGTCTCCCTGAATTCTTTCAGCTGTCTGTATATGGATTCCATGAATGCTCTATTGATCTTTGCCATTCTCATCCCACTGTCGCAATTCCTGTATTACTCTGATTAGTTTCCTCACATTCGTGCAATTCCTGTATTTCTCTTTGGCTGTTCTCAGCCTGCTCAAGCAATTCCTGTTTCTCTTTGTCTGTTCTCAGCCTGCTCACGCAATTCCTTTATTTCTCTTTGACTGTTTTCAACCTGCTCACACAATTCCTGTATCAATCTTTAAGTAGCTTCCTCATGCTCACGAGATTTCTGTATTAATCTTTGATTTGCCACTTCTCTCTCGCTCACACTGAGTCCTTTGCAGGTTTTCAATCTCTTCATTCACCATGTTTACCAGTAGTGTTTGTAGAGCTTTTTGGGAACTCTCCTCTGGATTATTCATTAACTGTTCTGTCCCCTGATTATCATGAGTGGGAGTTGAGGTACCCGGACTTGCCATTTTTCTTGTGTTTTTCTGGCTTGTTCTGCCCATTTGGTATAAAAGTAACACCAATTTTGTGCTAGAACACTATTTTAAGGCTAGCATCAACCAAAGTCCTGTAGTTGCACAGTCAAAATGGCTGCAGATACAATCTAGTTCAACAGATACAATCTATTCAACATCAAACAGCTATGGATTAATGGTCTAAGAACAGCAACGAAGGATTTAGCAAACCAGAAATTATTAGGTTGAGGAAGAAATGTGAGGAAAAATAGGATTAGAGGTATGTAGAGAGGTAAAAAGAGAGTGAATTTAACCAAGTCCTAATCTCAGAGAGGGAAATGGATTGGACAGAATGATAGGAGAGAGATTTAAAAAAAAGAATGGAAAAACAAAAATTTAAATTTAAAAAGTGAAACACTTAAAAATTATGTAACTGTAAAGAAGTGATATTGAGAGAAGAAAAGGATAGGATGAGCGGAAGGAAGGGATAGAAAGGAGACATGAAAACTAAAAAATAAAAATTCTTAAAATTAGTTACTTGAAAATTATATAGGTATAAAGATATAATACTGCTATTAAAGAAGTTAAGCCTAGTTGTGAATTAAGTAATACATTTCTGGATTAAGTATGTACACAATGGGAGATAAGGTCTAATAATCCACAACAGGTATATATCTGGGGATGAGCAGAACAGCAATTAAGTCACGCAAAAAAGAAAGAAAAAGAAAAAAAATGAAAAGAATAAAAAAAAATTAAAAAGGACCAACAGGTCAAAAGAGATTTTTAAAAAATCTCACACACACACACACACACACACACACACACACACACACACACACCCCTAAAATAAAAATTATGAGAGGAAAATTTTTTTAAAAAATTAATAGAAAACAATTTTTAAAGTTAAAAATGGTACAAAAAACAGTTCCTTGATTTTTTTGGGGGGGGAGGGAGGAGGGGAATGGGAAGATCCTGTATCTCCCCTCTGTCTGTAACCAGTCTCTTGGTGGAGTCTCTGGTCTGCTTGTGGTGTTTGGTTTTCCTGTGGTTCAATTGGTTTCTTAAGTCAGTTTGTTTGAGCAGGCAGCAAAATGCTCTACATTACCCAAGATTTTGTGATCCTCTTCCCAAGCTAGTTCAGTGGGAGGGAGATCTTTGAGTATCACAAAAGAGGGAGATGTCTGTTTCCTCTAGTTTGGAGATACTGTGATGAGGCTAGGTTCTGGGTAGGGTTGAAGCCTTTCAGCAAACAGTAGCTTTTCCCTGAGAGGCTAGCTCCTGAAGACACTCACAGAGCCCCGCCTGGAGCCATTCTCAGGGTTTATGTTTATTCAGTTTAAATTGTTTGTCTAGGCTGCTGTAGGGAGGAGCAGCCTCTGGCTCTGTTTACCCAGTGAAGAAAGTCATTCCTTGGGGGGTGGAGCTTTCTCTGCCTGAGCTGGGTGACTTTCCCCAGGGTGGAGCTGAGCCTGGCAGGCCAGGTCAGGTCCTGTGACCTACTAAATGACTCTTTTGTTTTCTTCCAAGACCTGAGTTGGAGCTAGCTGTTCAGAAGGGGCCTTTGTCTGTATCAAAGATGGAGAACTCATTTGAATACTTATCTTGGGGTTCATTTCACCTAACATCAACTTATCTGACCTTTTTTGCTTGTCTCAGACATATACTAGTTATTGCAAATAAGGGAAACCATGGGACCTATGTTTCTTTGGGCCTGGCTTACTTCACTTAATATAATTTTTTCCAAGTCTTTCCATTTCCTAACAAATGGGCAATGTCATCCTTTCTGATGGAGGCATAGAATTCCATTGTGTATATATACCACATTTTCTTGATCCATTCTTCTACTGAGGGGCATCTGGGTTGGTTCCATATCTTAGCTATGGTAAATATGCTGCAATAAACAAAGTTGTGTTATGTGAAAAAACGAACTTTACAACTTTGGCCGAGGGTGGGGGGGGTGGGACAGGAAGGGATGGGAAGGGGAAACAAATGAGGAGGCAATAATGCTTGATAAGAAATGTACTCATTATCTTGCTCATGTAATTGTAACCCCTCTATACGGTATTTTCACAATAAAAAAAAAAAGATGGAGATCTCCAGGGGTGGGGAAGGGGCAGCCTTCCCTCCTCTGCTCCTTGAGAAGGAGTGAGGGTGTCAGGATTCTACTTACGCCAGAGTCTTGGTTCCTGGGTCGTCTCTGGTCTGCGAGCTGCAAGATGAAGATATCTGCTCCTTGTCAGTTCTTGCTGGTGTTCAGTAGAATCCGCTCATCTGCTGCGTCTGGACTATGGCTCCTTTGTCCCAGACTCTCTCTGTTGTAGGTATGGCAGCTACGGCACGTGCTCAGATCTGTCTACTTGCCTGGATTTTCCCTCTCTGGCCAAACTCTCTGTACTCTGATGGCACACTTGATGTGATTCTCTAGGCTAGGACTGTTCACTGGAACACTAAAACTGCTTTCTATGTGAGAGCTTGTTTAGCCTCCAGCTTCTCCTCCACCATCTCCCCTGCATACATATTTTGTCTTTTTTATTAGTTCCCAGTAAAGCACCCACATTCCTATGAAAATACCATCTAGATTGGAAAAGCCAATGAAACATCAGTCAGTGGCTCATATGCACGTGTGCATATGTGTGCTTGTGCACGCGCATGCACACACACGCACACACACACACACACACACACATGTACACACACACATGATCCAAAAAGTGGAGCCAACCACCACAGTCATTATGATTATCTCAATTAACAAAACCTGGTCTAAAGCATGTTTAAGAATAAAAATGTTAAACATTAAAATGTAAACAACTAGAAGTAAAATACAAATAAATTATGAAGATAACTCAAATGTCTGAATACCCAATTGCTAAACCCTAAATTGGGATTGTATCAAAGCATAAACACATTGAATAGCTGGAAAAATTATTAATTTGGAACTTTATTCTGTAATTTTTTTCTGTTTTTTACCCTTTAATTTTTTTCCTTTTAAACTATTTTCATTAAGAGAAAGACCCAAACATACACATACACAAAATCAGGAGCATCGCATCATTTTATCACCTCTCAGCTTGCCCCAGTAGAACAGTATCAAGGATGACAACACACATGAACTGTTATCACCTACAGTGCCAATGCCTTCTACAGTGTGTCCTGAAGGAACTCTCTTAATCTGATTAGCAGTTACCATTTTAAAAAAGTAAGTAGAGTACATACTAATGTAATGATAAAATGTATACTATATACAATATACATACAATGCAATAATATTCAAACCTAAAAAGGGAAGGAAAATTGGTATGGCTCCTTACTGTAATTTCAGCTACTTGGGAGGCAGAGATAAGAGGATCATAGCTCAAAGTCAGCCTGGGGAAAATGACAGACCCCATATCAAGAAACAAGATAAGCATAGTAGCATAATCCTTTTTTTTCCTCTTCTTTTTGTGCCAGTCTTGGGGCTTGAACTCAAGGCCTGGGCACTGTCCCTGAGCTCTTCTGCTCAAGCTGGTGCTCTGCAACTTAAACTATAGTCCCACTTCCAGATATTTTGGTGCTTAATTGGAGGTAAGAGCCTCAAAGTTTTTCCTGCCTGGACTGGATCCAAACCACAATCCTCAGATATCAACCACCTGAGTACCTAGGATTACAGGTGCAAGCCACTGGTGCTTGGCTCTTTTTCTTTATTTTAAATGGTTCCAGACATATAAGGAAATCTGTCAAACCACAGGCTGTTTCTAATAATAAAACAGATTTCAGAGAACACACAGAGCAGATATGAGGCTTATAACATTTTATAAAACCTTTAATAACAAACAACTATAATGCACAATAGCAACAACAAAACCCCTAGTAAGGGTAAGCAAAGAGAGTTGTAATCAGTTTAGTAATAAAAAAATTAAATTATTACAACAGAAAGGCAATATGTATTGACAAAAAATTCAGACAATCAGCATATATTACTAAGCCATAAAGAAGAATGAAATTATGTCTTTTTCATTAAAAACATATGGAACTGGATCCAAGTTCAGAAAGGTAAATATTGTGTGTTCTCACTCATTGTGGAATATATTCTCCTAATAATGGGACACAGCGGGTACTATATAGGGAATATCAGCAAAAGGAGGAAAGGGAAATGAAAGGATACTGTTCAGTGAAGAAGATCAAAGTAAATTACATGTATACATATGAAGATGGTATAATTACACTCTCCAAAACCTTTTTAAAAAGAGAGGAGAAGAGGAGGAATGGGAATATAGTGGAGGAAGTGAATTGTTCAAAATATACTCTATACATATGTGGAATTATCCCAATAAAACTCATGTATGCTAATTCAAAAATAAGGTTAAAAAGAATATATAACAATTTTCTAAAATGCCAAATATGTAGACATAGAAAATCAAACTGTATACAAGGGTTTTGGTGAACAGAGCAGGCAAGGAGATAAAGATCAAATATACCAAGTCCAGATGTATAGGATAAACAAATAGAAAGATCCAGTATACAACAATAGTATATTACATTTGGTATATCATAATATGAGTACAATACAACTGTCCTCACTACAGGGAGGACAAGTGGGTAAAATTAGGTGACATAATGGATTTGTTGGCTTCCCAATAGATACTATTTTGTTGTATATAATAGAGTCTTCTCTATTCATGATAGATAGGGTTATGGTCTAGATAAATCCAGCAAAATGAAAAATATTGTATGTCCACCCTAACTTAAACAACATGGTAGTTTATGGAATACATCCATGGTGCCCTATCAGCTACTTCCCTTCACATCATGTGACTGAATAAGAGTGAGACCTTCTGCTCATTACAAAGCACTACAAGCACTGCACAGGTGCACTTTACTATGTAGCATTAGTTCAGAATATCAAAATTCAAAATTTGGAATATGGTTATACTGAATATGTATGGCCAGTAACAAAATTTTCAGAAAGTTGAAAAATTGTAACTTATACTCTATCTTATAACATCATGCTATGTAGAAAACTATGATGTTAACCTTGGTTTTTATAGATATAACTTATCAAGTTGAAGTTCAGAAAAATTTCCTACATCCTACTTTGCTGAGTTTTTGTCATCCTGTGATTATTCTTCTTTATCCTGTTGATGTTATGGATTATACTTGGTTTTCAAATGTTAAACCTGTGTTGAGTACCTAGAATAAATTCTACTTGTTCATGGAGAAAAATTGTAACAATTAAAATACATATATAGCTAGATGGTGATAGCTCATACCTGTAATCCTAGCTACTCAGGAGGCTAAAATAAGACAATTGAGGTTCAAAACCAGCCTGAGGAAGTAAAATCCATGAGGCATTTATCTACAATTTGCCACCAAAATGATGGAAGTGGAGCTGTGACTCTAGTAGTAGAGCTACCTTTCAGCAAAAAAGCTTTGAGACAGCATCTAGGCCTTGAATTCAAGTCCCAGAATTGGCACAAAGAAAAAATAAACAAAAACATATACAGCTAATAAGAAAGCCCCCTCCCCAGAATGTGGTTCAAAGCCAACCAAGCAGAAAAGTCCATGACACTCCAATAAACTACTCAGAAAAAGCCAGAAGTGGTGCTGTGGCTCAAGTGATAGAGTGCTAGCTTTAAGCTCAGAGAGGCTCACGGATAGAGCCCAGGCTCTGAGTTCATGCCCTGGGACCAACAAAAAAATGACATTATATAAAGTTATTCCTGATCATAATGTGAAATAACTAGATCAGAATAATGTAATATAAGTAAAGTAACAGAAGGAAAACTATAAAGTTCACAAATACACAGAAATTATATAGCACACACGACCAATCAGTAGATGATGTAAGTAATAAGGACATTAAAATTTTAATTTGAAATAAATAAAATGAAAATACAACAAAATTTAGGGACTACATTGAAGATAGGGCTAAGAGAAAATTGTAGTTCTACTTGTGTATAATAAGAAGGATCTCAACTTTAAATTTTAAATTCATGCTTTAAAGTACGAGAAAGATAAGACAAACTAAGCTCAAAGCTTTCAGAAGTGAAAAAGTAAAGATTATAGCAGGTATTTTTAAATGCAGAATAGAAAAATATGACTAGGAGCAACAAAAGTCAATTGTTTCAAAAGTTTGCCAATAAGTGAAAAAATGTTATTGCATTAATAAGCTACTCATTTAAAATGGGTTCATTAGTATAGAATTTACACAAATAAGAGTAATAATAATATACCATGAATAAACTGTATTGATAAACTATATTGCTTATATGAAATATCAATAAATTATGTCAACAAATTGTCTCACATGAAATAGGAAATCTTGCAAAAATACATAAATTATCAATATTAATTTGTAAACTGGTAGAAAATCTGATTGATCCTAATTGAGATTGAATTACAAACCAACAACTTCCAAAGGAAGAAAAGCTCAAGACCAGGAATATTCACTGCTGACTTCTGTCAACTTTTTTAAAGGGATAAAAATCCCCCCACCCACCGGCGGTATTGGTGACTCATTCCTATAATCCTAGCTACTCAGAAAACAGATACCTGAGGATCATTATTCGAAGCTAGCTAGGTCAGGCAAGAAAGTTTATGAAACTCTTGTTTGTTTGTTTGTTTATTTGGGTCCGGTCATGGGGCCTGAACTGTGGGCTTGGCCGCTGTCCCTCAGCTCTTCAGCTCAAGGCTAGCGCTCTACCACATGAGCCACAGCACCATTTCTGGCTTTTTTCTTTTTTTGCTTATGTGGTGCTGAGGAATCGAATCCAGGGCCTCAGGCATACAAGGCAAGCGCTCTACCGCTGAGCCACCTTCCCAGCCCCAAGTCTATGAAACTCTTATTTCCAATAAATTGCTAGAAAAATTAGAAGTGGTGCTGTGGCTCAAGTGGTAGAGCACTAGCCTTGAGCAAAAGAAGCTCAGGCACAGCACTCAGGCGCTGAGTTCAAAAACCAGGACTGGAACAAAAGAAAGTGGGAAGAGGATAAAAATCTATCCTCAAATCTTCCCCAAAAATAGATAAAGGAATTCTTGCTTATGTATTTAATGAGGCCAGGATGAACCTAATACTAAACTTACACATGAAGAAAAAAATTCTACAGATAATCCTTTATGGTTATAGATGTGAAAATCCTCAAGAAAATACTGGGAAATTAAATACAAACCACGTATTTTAAAACATATACTATGACTGCTATAGGTTGGATCTGGAATACTTTCCAAATATCTGATATTTTAGAAGCTTAGGTGTGATGAGGTGTCAGTGGCTCAGGCCTGTAATCGTAATATGTGGGAGGTAGAGTAGGAAGTATGCCAGTTTTAGGACAGCCCAGGCAAAAAAAATTGCAAGACTCCCATCTCAACCACTCACCTCTCATGTCAGCTGTGTGGGAATCTAGGTAGGGAGAATTATAGTTCCAGGCCAACCAGGGCAACATGTGAAAAGCAACCAGAGCAAGAAGGACATGAGGCCTCTCCCAAATAGAAGTTGGATTGTGGTGGCACATACCTATCATGTCCGCTAAGGCAAGTAGTGTAAAAACAGAGGATTGTCACACAGGCACATATCCAGGCAGGTAGTAAGACCCCATCAAAAAAAGTCAGCCCCCAAAAGTGTTAAGAATATGGCTAGAAAGCTGAAAGCCCTAGGTTTGAACCCAAGTACTGCCAAAAAAGAAAGAGGGTGGGAGGGAAGACCCTAAGAGTTCCTAGATATCTTAATGAATATAAAATGGTGTGTGTGTGTGTGTGTGTGTGTGTGTGTGTGTGTGCGTGCGCGCACGCGCGCGCACATGTGTAGAGGTAGATAGGTGTGTAGAATATATTTTCTACACAATGAAATACTACTCAAGTACAACAAAGAACAAAATCCAGTCATTTGTGACAACATGGAAGAATCTAGAGGACATTGTAAGAGATGTAACAAGCCAGGCACAGAAAAATAAAGACCACAGGATCTTACTTATGAGGAGAATCCAAAACAGTTGATGTTATAAAAGAGTAGAATAGTGTTTGACAGAGGCAGGAAATGTGGCATGGTTAGAGGGAACTTTGTTTCAGATATTCAGGATAAATAAGATCACCAACTTTCAGTTATTCAGGATAAATAAGTTCTAGAAATCTATTGTAGAACATGGTGACTATAGTCAAATGATACATTTTTATAATTGAAAATTGCTAAAACACTACAACATTTAAGATCACTTATTAACAAAAGTTAATAAGTATTTGAGGTGATAGCTACATGAATTTCAATTGCTTGTAGCCATGTACACTAGATACTGGAAATACATAGGAATTCTACTTGTCCATTGTATTTTAGAAACCTGGGTGCCAGTGACTCACACCTATAATCCCAGCTACTCAGGAGTCTGAGATCTGAATATCACGGTTCAAAGCCAGTCCAGGCAGGAAAGTCTGTGAGATTCTTATCTCAAAAAAATGGAAGTAGTGTCTTGGCTGAAATGTTAGAGCACCAGCCAGGCTCCAGTGGCTCACTCCTGTGATCCTAGCTATTCAGGAGGCTGAGATCTGAGGACCTCAGTTCAAAGCAAATCTAGGCAGGAACATCCATGATACTCTTATCTCCAATAAGCACCAAAAAACGAAGTGGCACTGTGGCTACAGTGGTAGAGTAGTAGCCTTAAGGTGAAGAGTTCAGGGACACCAAGGCCCAGAGTTCAAGCCCCACCACTGACAAAAAAAAATGTTAGAGCACCAGCCATAAATTCAAGCCCCAGTTCTGACACAAAAAGGAAAAAAAAACCTAAGGTGGAAAGGTAAGCAAGAGCAGTAAAGAGGTCAAAAAAAGGATGTGATAAAGAGTCCATTAATAATTTCTAGTTGGAAAATTGAAGAGTAGTTAGGGAATACACAGAATTTGGAAAGTGGAATAAAACTGATTTTCCTTAGTCTAAGAAAACAATAACCATCCTGCCAACACCTCAATTTAGTACAGTGTAATATTGATCAGATCCTTAAAGTTTAGAATTGTCTGACAGTAAATTCATGCAATTTTCTCCTCAATACTTAAAATGGAACTCAAAGCCTTGAGCTTGTTAAACTAACACTTTACCACTTGAACCACACACACCCTCATTCCTTTTGCTTTTATAGCTTATTTCTGAAATAGGATCTGTTACTAATTTCTCTCAGGCCCTGAATCTAACATCCAGCCCACAGATTACTTTTCATGAACAACCATGTTCACCTTGTATTTGAGATAAAGTCTCACTTACTTTTGCCTGGGCCAGCTTTAAACATTGTGCTTATCTTGACAAAAGTCTAGATGATCCACTACATGACCAAAGTACTTAGCATAGTAAAATAAGAGGATTTTCCTTTAAGTAAGTGGTAGTTTTACTTGATACATTTGTGAGGAATGCAATTCTTCTACTGCATTATTGGGAGATTAACATGCATGACATTTAATAATAGAGAATATAATATAATACAATACATAATTTACATGTATGCACATATATACATGTGTATGTATAACACATTGACATATAATCTGATTTTTGTATTGGATTATTTTTTATGTTGATACTTTTAGATCCATCTCATTCTTTCACTAGATATATAATATTCCATATTATCCTAGATGTTTGATTACTTATTCTATCCCCTCAAATGATTTGTTGATAGACATTTTTATTTTGGTTAGTAATAAATAATCTTGTGACAATACAACAATAATCCAAGGTAATGAATAATCTTGTGACAACATCATTGAGCACAAAACAGAGGTATAAAGATGCTAAAATAATCACACACCTACAATTCACTCATTGTATAGAATCCACCTCTAGAATAGAAGTGCCATCAATGTCTAAACTCCACATCCCATGCCTAAATCATTTAAGGTACTGTGCACTCTCCTGATTATAGGGAAAGTAAAGAATGAAAGAAAATGAAAAGACTGTTGACATGTTCAAAAACTAATGACTATGTGAGTTTTACAGAAAGAACTGTTAAAATAAATGTTAAATTAAGGGCATTCTCTATGGAGTTAAAAATATTTTCTATAAATGAATCCACAAAGAGGAGGATGAGCAACTGAAATTACTGAATGGCAGAGCTAGAATTAAAGCCTACTTATCTTTCTGGATATCTGGATATCTCTCCTATTAAAACATATGACTGCAAATAACTCCAATATGGAGGCAGTTAAATTTCAAATTTTTTAGTATAAGCATATCTTATGCAATATTTGTTGTGTATTTGAAATTCAAATAGAATTGGGCATCCTATTATCATTTTATTTACTAAGTGCAATAGCACTACCAATATTTATCTTCTGTAATAATTATAAAGCCTGGAATGTATGTCTTAGTTTCCTTCTCTTTTTTCTCCTCACTGAAGAGAATGTTGAAAAGAGCCATTCAGTTTATACAAATGTGTACTTCTAGACATGTTACACACACTTTGCAGATCCCAAGAGGTTTGAGATGAGTTCTTGTTGTTTTTGAGACCCTCAACCCACCACAGAACTGGTAACTTCTAAAACTTAACTGCTGCTAAGAAGTACAGTTGTGTATCCCGAGCAGCAGTCTCTCTAACCTGAATAACCATGTGTGACAAAATGTGTGTATTCCTACCTAATCCATTGATAAGTTTTTCTTTCATCATCAAACCTATCTAAACACAGAACACCTATACACAATGAGATTACCTATAACAGTCAGTAACTTTCCCTATTTCTTAAGAAGCAGCATAATCTCCTAAAATGATAGATTCATATTTATTTTCTATATTTTCTCGTACCAGAACACTATACTTTGTCTCTTATTTTTAGCAAAATCAAACTTGTACATATTCAAGGTGATATAAATATACAATGAGTGATGATCATTAACGTCTCCATGACCACCCATGTTATATATTAGATCCTCAGATCTAATAAGATAATTTGTTCCAATTGATCCACATCGTTTAAAGTCTTTGCCCCCTTTGACTAGCATCCCCTCATTTCCCCTAACACACATCCCTAGTAGACACCATTCTACTCTTGGCTACTGTGAATCAAATTGTTTAGACTGTATATAAAATTTAGATTACATAGTACTTAAATTTGTGTAACTGGGTTATTTTACCTAGCAGATCATTTAACTTGCATTCTGTGTTTTGGGGGATGAGGAGTGATCTTTGAATTCAATCCAGGGAATTTTGGCCCTTTGGTTAGGGGGCTATTTAGCTTATGTAAATATGTAATTTCATTAGGTATTCACTCTATTTAGATCTAGGTCAAAGATCCTAGCCAAGGTTTATGGCCTTTAACTCCAATCTTAATTTAGAGTTCAGATCATGTGCTAGTGCTACTCTTATTGACATCATACTAATTCTGCTAGTCTTCTGTTGATCCCTAAAGGTGAAATTTATGCATTAAATGTCATTGGATGGGAATTCATGAAACAACTTGTCTTGATCATTGGTGGTATGATGGACTGACCTGGCATGACTCCTTTTGGGAGTATGGGGTAGATTCCTGGCTGGGACATACTGACTAAACTATGGTGATGAATCAAGTTATCATTGCTTCCATTGTTAAGGTCTTTGTTGACTATCCTGTTTTCAAGTTTCTTTAGCCAGAAAATGTAGGCTATTTTTCTTTACTACTTTTGTGTTTATTCTATACCTGCTAGTGCTTCCTGGCTACAGACTTTTCTGGTGCCAAGGAAAAAGCAAGCACAAGTGGCTCATAGTGATGCCTCTCCTCAAGGCTTGACTTTCCTGGCCTGACACCTATTTGTTGCACCTTCAGAGTTCTTCCATGATTAATAATTGAATTATTTTTCTAGTATTTAGAGAGAAGTAGTACAGAAAGGGAATTGACAGCATTTTGTCCTGGAATTAGAAGTCAACATATCTTTTCAGGAGTTATTTCTTTCTATACTACCATCTTTATTAATAACATAAAAAAAATCCAGTATCTTTCACCCAAGCAATTCTTCAATAGCTTATTTCCTAATACTGTATCTAAAGGGCTAATTTTCATCAAATTTTCTCTTTCCAACATTGTTCTTAAGTTACCAAACCTCCTTGAAAATGGCCTTACTGGGCTCCTGGGGATTGCTTTAATCAAGTAGGTCCATTATCAACAAAGATGTTGGTGGAGGTAAAATCTCTTTCTCACATATTACTCACCAACTGTGTCCTCATTACAGTCACTGTCCAGATCCTAACATATTTTTTGTTCTACCTTATTCATTCAATTAGTTTTAACATTATGAGTAATATATGAATCACTAAGCTCTGATGCAAAGCACTGACTCTGAGGATGAATTTAAGGTGCAATAGAGAGAACTTGTTAACCTGTGCTACCTCATCTGAAGGGATTGAATGTTTGTAGTAGGTTTGGGATGTTTTTTTGAGACATATTGATTTCACAATCCCTTTCAGAAAAAAACAAAAACAACAACAACAAAAGCATCTGTTATTTCAAATTCTGTGGTAGTCTTAACAACTAAGACCAGATTTGGTGTGTCTGACAGAAAATCCATAATGATTAACTATCTTTTATTTTTACTTTATCCCATTGTTTAAAAATTGGTCATCTTTTTAAAGGGGGAGGGACTGATAATATGCTTTTTTCTAATATAGTATTTATTTATTCATTTCATTGATTCTTATGAATTTGTACTTTCCAATTTCAGTGGAAAGCTAATGTAAACTGACTTTTTGTACTGACATTCTGGTTTCTATGACAACTGGGTTATGCTGTGTAATGGCCAAAAGACGAAAACCTTTTAGAAGGATATTTACATGCATCTATAACAATCCTACTGGGTCTACCACTGCTATGACTGTTTTGTGTGTTTCTATCTCTGTGTGTTCGAAGCAGTGAATTATTTAATTGGAAAATATACTTCTGATTTCCCCTTGTAACTTGAAAAACATTGTCAGCTACTAGTGAGAAGAGAAGTAAGTAGCTGAGTCACCAGTTGCTCACTCAATTTCCTTGTTTCTGTGTCTTAAAATAGTCCAATACGTGTGCAGGGAAAACTTAATTAGCTTTTAATGCTCGCAGTTGGATTCTGCTGATGGTCATAGAATAAAATTCACAAGAGCTGAAAGAGGGCTAAGTTAAATTTATGATTCATAATGTTTATAAATTTTTTTCATTTTAGCATTAGATACTAAAATTTCCTCTGGCAAAATTGAATCACTATTAGGGAAAATTGAATTTTATTGACAAATTTAGTGTCACAAAGGTACAAAAGTAGACAAATTATGTTTTCTTATGTTAGGGAGGCAAACATTTGCCTTTATTCAAAATTTTAAGCTGGGCCTGATAATTAAATTAACATAGGCAAGATGAATGTTTTAGAAAAGCATAAAAATTTATACTTTATGTGAAACCTAGGGTTGTATAATGAAATCCCAAAGAAGTATCAAATCCTAAATCATTTTTGTTTTGGTCCAGTCGTGGGGCCTGAACTCTGGGCCTGGGCGCTGTCCCTCAGCTCTTCAGCTCAAGGCTAACACTCTACCACTTGAGCCACAGCGCTACTTCCGGTTTTTTTCTGTTTTGCTTATGTGGTGCTGAGGAATCAAACCCAGGACCTCATGCATACAAGGCAAGTGCTCTACCACTGAGCCACCTTCCCAGCCCCCTAAATCATTTTTATGCTAGGTTAAACAGAAAGAGGCAATGTTAGAAAAGAATTGCCTATATAAGGAGGCTACAGGAAGATATTATATCAAGGTCTGTTTGTGCAGAATCTTCTCACATCTGACTCCCCATTGAGAAATGTTCTTCTTTTCCTTGTACTGTGGGGGTCAATTTTAGATGGGAGTTTGAAATTTGTTACCAAAAAGAAACAGAGAGCTTTGAACACTCATCTTGCACCTATTTCTCACATGCCTTACTTATGTCAAAGTGACACATTTTTCTTTACATATATGATTTTATTATAAAAATACTGTACAGAGGGGTTACAGTTACATGAGTAGGGTAATGAGTACTTATCCTATCAAGCATTGTTAGCTCCTCCTTTCTTTTTCCCCTACCATACCTTCCCTCCCCAATTCTTCCCTCCCCTCCCTGAAATTATAAAGTTCGTTTTCAATATAGCGTCTTGTACATCTCATTGTTATAATGGGTCAGCCTGTATCCTTATTTAAGCATTTTGTTATATCTTTTCCCTTCTCCAAGTTATAGAAATGTATATACAAGATGCAGGACAATATAACCAGATACAGTGAAAACAGGGGTTATACCGTGTGGGAAGAACATACAAAAGAAACAAGAGAATCACGTAGTGCATTATAAGTACGTTAAAAACAATAGCAAGAAAGAAAAAAAGACACTTGTGTCCCTGTCTTGGGGTTCAATTCACTTAACATCATCTTATATGTAAAGTGACACTTTTTGTGGAGGCATTTCAATGTCACTCTTATTACATAAGACCATTATGAACCATATTACAAAAAAGAAGTTCCTTTCCTCTATTATAAGGAGTTTTTCCAAGGTTACATAAGGTGCTCTGTGATAACACCTTAGACTTTTAAGGATGTGGAATTTGAATGAAAGAGACAAAATTAATTTAAGTCTATGGGTGTTGCCTTTCGGGTGGATCATTTTGAGAAATGGATGCTTACTAGAAATCCATGCTTTAGATTTCTTTTCCTTGCAGTGTATGTTAATCAACTACCCAGGTAATAAGTTATCAAAATACAGCCTCGAGGTTAATAATTCTAAAAAGCATGGCTGTCAGTTGGATAATTGATCATCTTCACCATTGATTTTAATTTCAGACTGAGCCAAATGTAGAAAATCAATTGTTAGATTTTTTTTTTACCAGTAATGAAGTTTGAATGAGGCCTTACTCTCACTTGGCTTTCTTGCTTAGTTGGTGCTATACCATTTGATCAACCCCTGTAACCCATCATTTTGTTTGCTATTTGGAGATAGAGTTTTTGCAGACATTTCTGCTCAAAGTAGCTTTCAACTGTGACCCTCTAGATCTCAGTCTCCTGAGTAGCTAGGAGTACAGTTGTGAGCCACAGGGGCCTAACTGAATTATTGCTTTTGTTAAATGCATATAAATAAAACCACCTAATTTTAACAATTTTTTCTTGATTATAGTTAAAATATGGATTTATAGGGCATGGACTGGGCAAGATCAACATTTGCATTTTATATTGATTTAATTTTGTATTTAATCATTATACAAAAGAATACATTTGGGTTCCATTAAACTGCGCAGTATGGATGTTTATAAAGGCTTAAAACTATCCAGAGAGTCTGAGATTTAACACAGGTTAGATGTTTTCTTATACTATGTACTAATGGGCAAAAAGAATATCAGAGAGACTGAGAGATAGAGCCTAAGAGAGGGGGAAAAGATAGCTATTTTACAGAAAATGAGGCAAAATGTCAAAGTTTATACACAAACTTGGTAGTAAACAACAAATTTGGAGGGTTCACTTAGTAATATGACAATAATTCATATTTATGATTATATTAAGCATGCATCATTTCTGTCAGAATAAAGAGTGAAGCTTATACTTTCAGAGCATGTAAACAGTTTATCACCAATGTGCTTCATACTTTCTACCACATATACATGTATGAATACTAAAAGAATATTAAGTCCACTTAAAAACTTTTTTAATCATAGAAAGAAATCACAGAAATAAAAGAATAAAATTCTGCCTGGGCACCAGTGGCTCACGTCTGTAATCCTAGCTACTAAGGAGGCTGAGATCTGAGGATCATGGTTCAAAACCAGCCAGGGGAGGAAAGTCCATGATACTCATCTCCAATAAACCACCAGAAAACCAGAAGTGGTGCTGTGGCTCAAGCGGTAGAGTGCCTTGAGCTGAAAAGCTGAGGGACAGTGCCCAGAGTTCAGCCCCATGACGAGCCAAAAAGAAAAAGAATTGTACAAGATGTCATGTTGAAAAACGAACTTTACAACTTTGGCGTTGGGGGGATGGGTAGAGGGGGGGAGTGGGAGGTGGGGGTGAGAGATGGGAAGGGGAAATAAATGAGGAGGCAACAATGCTTGATAAGAAACGCACTCATTACCTTACCCATGTAATTGTAACCCCTCTGTATGGTATTTTCACAATTAAAAAAAAAGAATAAAATTCTGGAAGTATATAATCATTTACAATTTTTTAGCACTTCTAAGAGTTTTCAGAAAAAGAATGTAATATCACAGAACTCTTTCACAAAACACATTCCCCCACAACTGTACTAGCACACACAGATACACAGTGTCTAACAGAAAAACCTTGTGAATTTTTTTACTGGGGATAGAGATGCTATTGTATACATCTCATTAGGTCAAACTTATACATATACACACAGAGATACGCATATAGCTTTACATTTACTTCATAGTGGAACATTACTCTTATTTCTATACTTTCTACTTGTAGCTACTTACTGACTTCTATATGTGTTTTCCATCCCATCCTACTCTGTAAATAAGTAGTTTGGGTCACATATGCCATTCATTTATTTTTCTATAATTTTTGTATGTGCTGGTCCTGGAACTTGAACTGAAGGCCTGGATGCTATCCTTGAGCATTTTTTGGTCAAGTCTGGCACTAGTGGAGCCACAGCTCCACTTTCAGCTTTTTGGGAAGTTAATTTAAGATAAGAGTATCACAAACTTTCTTGGCTGGGCTGGCTTGAAACCACAATCCTCAGATCTCAGCCTCTTAAGTAGCTAAGATTACAGTTGTGAGTCACTGGCATTTTTATAGAAGAGAGAAGATACTATTTCAATTAAATTATTTATGATGTAATAAGAGAGGATATACATGAATATGTATAAAATTTGAAGTGTTGTGCTTAACAAAATGACTTCATAATCTAGGAAGTAAGAGAAAGTATAGCAAAAATATATCAAGGTGAAAATTCTAGCCAGATGCTGTTAGCTCACTCTGATAATGTAAATTATTTAGAAGGTTAAGATCTTAGGATCATTTGGGGCCATCTCAGGCAAAAAAGTTTACAAGACTAAGTATCCAAAATAACTAGCAAAAATAGGGTTTGGAGGCATTGTTCAAGCAGTAGAGCACCAGTTGAGCAAGAAAACCTGGAAATGGACAAAAAGAAGAGTTCAAACCGAGGATTGAACAAAAAGAAGAAAAATCAAGAATGAAAAGTATTGCATGAGCTTACATCTGGATAATAGTAATGACATTAAGATAAAATTTCACTGTACAGCATACATTGTTATTATCCCAAAGTAGGTAAATTTTCTGGAAAGCCCAGCAAGGTTTCATACCAATTTCCAAGTTCTTGCTTTGCATATTTAATTCTTACTTTTTTTTAAATTTAATGTTATTTTATTTGTGAACATACTGTACAGAGGGCTTACAATTGCATGGGCAGGATAATGCGTACATTTCTTACCAAGCATTGCAGCCTCCTCCTTTGTTTACCCTTCACATCACTTCCCAGCCTC
>NW_012267304.1:1850463-1901128 GCF_000151885.1 Dipodomys ordii
GGGGGGGGAGAGGGGTGGCCTTCCCTCCTCTGCTCCCTGAGAAGGAGTGAGGATGTCAGGCTTCTACTCACGCCGAGTCTTGGTTCCTGGGTCGTCTCTGGTGTGCGAACTGCAGGATGAAGATGTCCGCTCCTTGTTGGTTCTTGCTGGTGTTGAATAGAATCCACTCACCTGCTGCGTCTGGCTCCTTCATCCAGGACTCTCTGTTGCTCAGGTATGGCGGCTGCGCTCGCCTGCCACCGCCACAGCAGCTGCTGGCAAGGGCTCAGAAGTGTCTCCTTGCCTGGGTTTCCTTCTCTGGCCTAACTCTATCCTGTGATGGCACACTTGGTGTAATTCTCTGACTTAGGACTGTTCACTGGAACTCTAAAACTGCTTTCTATGTGAGAGCTTACTTAGACTCCAGCTTCTCCTCCGCCATCTTCCCGGACTCTTGCTTTTCTTTTTCTTAACATTAATGCTCTACAATTTGAGCCACAGCTCCACTTTCAGCATTTTCTGGTGATTAATTAGAGATAAGAACTTCATGCACTTTCCTGCCCAGGATGGATTTGAACCATGATCCTTTGATCTCAGCAACCAGAGTAGCTATGATTACAGATGTGAGCCACTGATGTGTAGCCAAAGATAAAATATTTGTATAATGATAAATGTCTATGTTCTTGTACAAATGTTACAAAATTGATCTCCCAACGTTTTTATATATGGCATCATAACAGCAATGACAGAATAGCTTTCTCTTTTGGAAGTATGTATATTTCAGCACTGCCAGGGAGTGAGGAATCAAAACTCAAAAATTCAAATTGATTTGTCATTGACAAAACAAGGATATCAGTGAGAATTCATATCTGTCATACACACATTGTATTTATCTATCTATCTATCTATCTATCAACCTACCTACCTACCTACCTACCTATAATCTATGTAAGTCCCACTTTTCTGTAATGATTCTGATGCTTCAAATGATGCTGAGAGGTGACTAGGGGCATTTCCCCCACAAAACAGCCTAACACAAGATTATCCCCTGGACTGTCACAAAGAGTATATCAGGTCACATTTTAAGATTGTTTACAGAAAAGCATCTCTCACATACATCCTTACCTCTGTGCTCTTAATAAGGCCACCATAATTTGAGGTTTTGGCATTTTCTTTGCTACTTCATTCATTCAGTTACAGCAGTGGGAGTCAGGGAAAGCACACCAGAAACACTGATTCTGCTTCAATGTTCAAACTGGTAGAACTAATTTGATGTGGCCTAGAAAACACATCTTGTAACTCATGTTCAAGGCAGTTTCTTCCGTGATAGCATGTGAAATAAATTGCAGCAAAATTGAAATAATGAGGTACTTTTCACAGGCAGGACCCACTTTACATGAGGCAACCTATACGAATTTCACCTGATATATAAGTTGAGCTTGAGAGTTGAGGCCATGTTGGTCAATTGTGGAAAATATGAAAACACTTTAGATTCAGAAAGCAGCATCATGGGTACTCCAATAGAAGGACTCTCATATGTGATATCCACCTCCTTTTCCATACTTAACTCCAGAGCTCAGCTGAGACAAATGAGTGTCAAAACAGGCTTGAGGGCTCTCATGCAATGCCCACTTCACAATCAGGCAGGCAGTATGATGGTACACATACATCCTAACAGAATGTATCATAGAAAATCTGAGCCCATGGACAATCCTAACACCACTCCACCTTTTTTGCTTGAATAGTTTGTCTCAAGAATACTTAGAATATAAATGCAGCTGGTATGTTTCTTATGGCTTTTGTTCAATCACGACTTGGACTGGTATAGCCTGAGTGGCTGACAACTCAAGCATGAATCTTACCCTAAGCTTTATGCCCATAAATCCCATTGCTAATGCTAATCCTGTTCTAAAGCAGATAATATTACAGGAAGGCTTTTCTGAAAACAGTCAATGAGGCTTTGCCCTAGAAGATGGAACAGTTACCATGGTAGGCAGGAATATTTGAAAAATCTGTCTTAATTACACACTCATGCCAAGACTACCATGGTAATGTATTTGTGTGAGTCTGTGTGTAAGGGTTGAAACATTTGTTGTAGAATGAAGGTGTTTGCTTCTCCATGTAGTGCAGGAGATGTGGCAGCTGTTGCTCAGAGGATACTGGACAGGTTGAGTTACCAATCTGTTCCTTAAGATGATAAGACCAAGATGGTGGATGAGCCTTTGAATATCTCATTTCAAAACACAGAAGTCTCTACCATTTCCTAAGCTACCAGTAAGTATAATACATTGTTTCCCTTCAATATAAAGATATGTCATAAATCATTTCTAAAATCAAGGGAGTAGTATAATAACCTTTACGATAATTTCAGGGACCACACCACAATGGAAAGACCAGACATGAGATACTGCAGTCTCTTTTTCTCCTGCAACTTCTCAGCTCTGCCACTGCATCAGGAAAGCAGCCACAGACATCCTCATAAAAATGAGGACTGCAGTGTTCTACCAGTACTGATTAGAACAACAATAGAATGCTGTGGCAGGCCAGATACCACGTCAGACCATGAGTTGCTGATACATGGTATGAAAGATTAGGGGTTGAAGTGTTTGGAAAATTCTAATGTTATCTTTCTGGACCTCCTCTTTTACTTACTGCTGGTGTAGCAGAGCCTGACTCTGGACTCTAGCTGTCTAAAAGAAAAATCTGTGGCTTTCCTATATTTGTGGCATAAACACAGTCATAAAAGTGCTCTATGCCTGTTGGGATGTCTGCCAGTAGATATAATTTTGATGGAGTTATTAAATCATTGGTCCCCGTGCTTGCTTCAGCAGCACATAAACTAAATCATTGGTCCCTGTCAACATGCTGATATCCATATCAAATATACTTTATGAAGAAGCAGGTAGCATGGCATCGTGGCATGCCTGTAAATCCTAGCTACTGAGGAGGCTGAGATTCTGAGGATCAGGTGGGAAACAAGTCTGGGTAGGAAAAAAACTCTTCTCTCCAATTAACTACAAAAAAAGCTGCTGGAAGTGGAGCTGTGGTAGCTCAATGGCTTTGAGTAAAAAAGTTCAGGTACAGCACTTAGGCCCTGCATTCAAGCCCAAGATACACACACACACACACACACACACACACACACATGTACACACACACACACACACACACAGTTGGGTGGATAAGGTAGTAATGTAATCTGAACATTATAATCACCATTTATTCTTACATCCTAGATGTTCCTGCAAGGTGACAGGAAAGAGAAACCCCATAGGAGCATGGACATTTTGCCATTCACTTTCAGCTTCCACTTCTTAGTAAATGTTTTGGGAACAAAACCCTCCATACAATGGTGTAATGCAATTGCCCTAGAGGCTAGAACTCCAGAGGACCTTTCTTCTAACTTCATGGACACTGGGAATTAAAAATCATAAGAGTGTTTAGCAACAACAGATGTCTGGTGGCATCTATCTGTCAAAAGTCTGAGCCCCAAACCTGAGCTAGCCTCTCCTGAGATCAGTAGGCATACAGATACCCATCCTTAACGAAGTGTCCAAGTTTGGGGGAACCAATATCCTTGATGTTTGGAGCAAATTTTTTAACCCAAGGATCCCCCTTTCCTGAGTTTTTGATACTACGTATGGTCTTTGCGAACCTGCTCTCCCTTGATGTGTACTCATCATTTTCAAACTTCCGCTTCTTTTAGGGTACTCTAGGAATTGGAATTCCTCCCAGCATACCCACTTCTATACGTAATGTGTGTCCTCTCTATATCTAGGTATGTATCCCAGATCTGAGTAAACAACTTTCTGTATAACATCCACATTATTAAAAAAACACGATTTTCTTTATTGAGAAAGCAGACTTTAGCCTGCCAATACATCCATTGTTTTGACGGTTACTTTACGTATGGTGTCTGTTGTATATAGCTCCCACAATTTGGAGGAGCATTATCATTTTCCTTCCACTATTTCTTCTTCTCAAATCTATTTTTGTATCCTCCTAGGAATCTAGGTACATGTTTCTTTGAAATTACATCGTGCCCTTCAGGTCTTTTCTATGCTTTCTGAAAGCCTCATCTGTACAAGCATGTCATTATTTCTGCTTTCGCTGCATGTGGTCTCTTCAACAATAGTCTTAATTTTCACAAATTGAGCAGTACGCTCACCATATACCTTCCTTGAGTTTCTAAAAATCACTTTGCAGTTTTTAACCAAAATTATAATAATAGATATCAATTTATACCCATGTGTAATGTCTCTAAAAGAAATCTATAAAGGTTTCTCTTCCATTTTACTTTACTATCATAATTGCAGCTTCCCTTAGAACTCAATACAGCTTTGCATATTGCCTGATATTTTAAGAAAGGTATATATCAGTATATAAAGAGAAAGGCTATTCACAGTTTCTTTTGAAATAATACACTTAACCAGAATACTAAGTTAAAAAATTCTGCTCATTTACAAGCTATGACACTGATTATCTGTATTACAGTACAAAAGTGAATTCCTTTATCAGATAGCTCTCCCATATGCCATTTTGTTCCAAAGGAAAACTTAACAGAATGATGTTCCAAGTTTATGCAAGTTTCAATTACGTAATGTTGACAATAATGAACTAGAAATTAGTATTGTTCACTTGGAATTTTCTTTCCATATAAAGGCTCATAATCTTACCTACTTTATGCTCAAATTGCCCAGAAATATATAGAAAAACTACTTTTTCCTCAACCTAACAAAGGCAACCCCCTCCCCCCAAAAAAGAGCAGTTAGCATCAGAGTTATGGTGAGAGACTATAATACTTTCCCTTAAAACCAAGCACAAGGCAGGGAGGTTGACGCTTGCCACTCCGTTGACTCAGTAATTGTTGAGCTTTTTACATTATAGTTCCAGTTTCTGTCATTACATGCTATGTGTGCTTTGCCAACAGTGGAAACTGTTTACATAAAAAGAGACAAGAAAAACCAGGGTGGAATTTTTAGTTTTCTTTAAGCCAACTTCTATTAAAAATAACAAAAATCACATTTTGTTTAGATTAAAATGAACTATACAGAATTGCTTTACTTCACCAAAAATGACAGCTACAACCAGGTGTGTAGCAGCAGTGGCAGGCTCTTTTATTCAAACTTTAACTGAAGGTTGTTCATCTGAGTTCATTTGGTAAAGACAAAATCTACACTGAAAGCATTTTTTTGCTGAGGTTATAATTTTTTCTCTAGTAATTCCCTAAACTGTACTCACCCAAGTGATGAGCACTGAATCCAGAGCCTTGCGCATGCTAGATACATTTGCACCCAGTCAATTTGGGATCCTTAGTAACTGGTGAAGTTATGAAATCACAGACAAGGAGACAATTACTATGCCAAAAGATACAATCACAGCAGGGTTCACTGGTTAGTGCTCAACATTCTACTGGAGATTCCTTCAGCCCCTCTGCTACCCACTTACCAAGTCCTTGTCACTGTATACATGCTCTAGGTATGCCTTCACACTAAGGCAACTTCAGCTCTAGAAGCTGATTCTCCAGCATAATTGTTCAAAGCCATCACTTAGATTAGGGATAGTTCAGGTGTCCATATTACATGCACATATTTCACATGGATAAAACCAAGGTGACAAGTTTCAGTGTAACAAAGACATTCTAGAACATGTATGATATGCTTGGGAAGTTAATAAGAACTCAAATTATTATTTTCAGGGCTATGGACTCTACTCCATCAGTGCTTCACACACAATACAAACAAATGAACATTGTGAGGCTAGAACATACGCTGTTTTAAATGTCTATTCACATACTGCTAGAAAAAGATGGCGATCAAGGTCCTGTATTCTGTTTTTGTGGTCAGTCCTGGATCTGGAACTCAGGACCTGGGTGCTGTACCTGAACTTTTTTGCTCAAAGCAATGTCCTACCACTTCAACCACAGATCTATTTTGTATTTTAGTGATTAATTGGAAATAAGAGTCATCCTACCTGGGCTGGCTTCAAACATGAGGTGCTGTACCTGAACTTTTTTGCTCAAAGCAATGTCCTACCACTTCAACCACAGATCTATTTTGTATTTTAGTGATTAATTGGAAATAAGAGTCTCATGGACTATCCTACCTGGGCTGGCTTCAAACATGATCCTCAGATCTCAACCTCCTGAATAACTACAATTATAGGCATGAGTCACTGTCACTTGGCATGCCTGTGTGTCTTTTTACCACACAATATGCACACCACCTTCTTGTAGAAGAGCTTTGTCAGACACATTTTTCATCCTAATGACAAAAACAGACATGGGATCAAATTGTTTTGGGTCCTGAATTCAGAGGTTTTCTGAGGCAAGCTGGCATCTTTGCTTTGGTTCTGAGGTTAGGTAGAATGTCATGGCAGCAGGAATGCATGTGGCAGATACAGTTTACCTCATGGTGGACAGGAAGCAGGGAGAGATTACAGGAAGAATGGGACAAGAGCAGGATACCTTTCAACATTGTGCCTTCCAGTAACCTAATTCGTTCTACTAGACTCCACTTCCTAAAGTTTCCACCACTTCCCCAAATAGCACTATTAGCTGTGGACCAGGCCTCAAATACATGAGACCTTGGAGACGTTTTAAACCAAAGCAGGAATACACAAAGACCTATACTGGACCCATGAAATCAGTTGATGGTGGAACTTTCCATGTGTCCTGGATTATATATTTCCTCTAGTGTTTCTGTGCAGAATACAAGCTCTGATCAGCAGGTGCCATTTATTTGGAAGCCTATGACACCTCAGAAAGAATATTTTTAATTAGTGGTCCTGAAATCTATTTTTAGTAAATGATTCCAACATTCTTCCATGCATTCATGAAATAGAAGAGGAAAACCTCTTCTTGGAAGTGAAGTATACCACTGTTTAATAATTGACAATAATGCTAGCATCACCAAAGTATTTCCTAAATGAAATGATTGAATGATTTCATGGCTGGGAAAAGTACCATTGACATAGGTACTCCTCCTTAACTGAGAAGTATGAGTCCTATGATCATTGATGCAGTCTGCATAGAGATGTGAGTGTTGCAGTGGGCTGGAAGTCTGTCTGAATTTTTGTGGTCTGTCTGGCAATGGTGATTGGCCTTTCTGTTTTGACAATTATTGTGTTACATATTTTGGGAAAAAATAGTGAAAGAAAAGTCGCTATTTTAAAATGCTTTAGGGGGCTCTGTAAAGTAGATACATGACCACCTTCCTGAGTTCTATAAACTATTCTGTGATTTTTGATAGTAATGAATTTGAATACGTCTAAAACAGTTTAAAGAGGTGTAAAGAGGCTATAAAGGACTTGTATGACTAACATATCACTTTGTACATTTATCTATTAATAGTGTGGTCCTTTTATTTCCACATAATTTCAGTGCATCTATGCATACAACATGCATCCTACAATACCTACTATAGTTTATTTGTTCAGCAGTATATTTGAATATGTTTATGTAAACATTTGACATATTAAATTTCTTTTCAACAAACTATTCCCCGTATTACCTACAGAAATCTCTATCTATAAATTAAAATATATGAGATGAAATTCTTTTGTAAAGCTCTCTTTCCTCAACTCCACCAGCTGGGCGCTAGTGGCTCACGCCTGCAATCCTAGCTACTCAGGAAGCTGAGATCTGAGGATGGCGGTTCAAAGCCAGCCTGGGCAGAAAAGTCTGTGAGACTCTGATCTCCAATAAACCACTAGAAAACCAGAAGTGATGCTGTGGCTCAAGAGGTAGAATGCTCGTCTTGAGCTGAAGAGCACAGGGACAGCACCCAGGCCCAGAGTTCAAGCCCCATGACCGACCAAAACAAAACAAAAAAAAAACAACATATTGGTATATATTTTTCTAATTTTCTGTATATGTTGTTACATTAATATGATTATGTCATTTTGTGTTTTACTCTTTGCATTATTGAGTTCAAATTTTATATTTCATTGTACAAAATATTTACCTGACAAATACATATGTTGGGCTATGCATGGTCATATATATAACATGTAATATGTAGCTTTATATATGTATTTTTCCAATTACCAACAGAAAACTATTCCTTAGAGAAGGGTACCTGATCTCATGCGTGCTAGCTTCAAACTTGTGATCTTGTTTTAGACTCCTCACTAACTAGGATTACTGATGTGCATAATTATGCCTGGTTTTATGTGAATTATAAATGTGATGTACATGTCCCATTATCACTCCTTATGTACATTCGTCCAATGTTTCCCTTTTCCATTTGTACCTGCACTTCTTTACATATCTAAATTATCAGGGGGAAATCTGAAATGAAGTTTAAATTTTAAATGGAAGAAATACATTAAGTATTACTATTTCAATCATCATGGAAGTTTACTATAAATATTTGAGCCAACATATCCCAGATTGATAATTTTACCTCTACATATGCTAATGCAATGTATCAGAAATCATTGAAAACTGGTATGTTTTCTGTGGGAAAATCTTTTTCATAGTACTTTCATATTCATTATGCTTATATTCTCATTACAAAAGAAATGCATTCTTGAGAGTAATAAATAAAATAAGCTAAACAAAATGTTTAGCTTTTTACTCCATAGGTGCTTTTGTCCCTTAAATGCAATCATGCATGTAATTTTCTTTTCATAATTTGCATAAGTGTGAATACTTCCCTTTTCTCTGCATCTAAAGAGACATAAAAATGCATAAAGATGGGAGAGGGCATAAAGATACACAACTACTGATCCTCTTCTGCACACCAGATGCTATGCTAATAAAACACAGATCACCATTCAAACTTAAAAAATCAATTTCTCTTAAGTTTAGAGAATGAGTAAAAGCACATTTAATATCTCCATGTAGATTAAAATCAAACAGTATATGAAAGCTAAAAACACTAAGATTGAGACAAAAGAGAAATATAATTGAGAACCCTAAAATTCCTAACCTATTAGTCAAATTTAGAACATCAATAAAGAAAATCTTCAAATTGCATGGTGAAAATATTTAACTTCTTTCTGTGACACTCTTTAGTTGAAAAAGGAAAATATTAGATGAAAATTAATTTTTGTTTTTCCAACTCACAACCATGGTTTTTAGAGGGTACTTTAAAAAACATTTTTATTATCTGTAAGTAGTTGTACAAAATAGTTGCCATTTAATAGAGTAATTTATGAATACAATGCAGCTTGATCAAAATCACCCTTTTCAATATCCTCAACCATCCCTTTCAAACCCTTCCTCATTTTTCCAAATTGTGTAGGATATGCACTGATTTTTTTTACTGCATTCTCCCTCTCTTTTTCTATTTATTTGTCTACCCACCTCCCCTTGACCCCATGTCATCCCTTTCAAGTACCCATTTCCTGAAGTTTATTTTGTTAACCTCTGATTTAAGCCTTTTTAAGGAATTACACTGAGTTCTTCCTTGAATATATCCTATTTCAGTTAACACAATTGTTTAAGCTTGTATACCACCCAAGGCATTTACTTATATATTTTTAAACTAATTCTAGCTTGCACAAATGAGAGAAAACATGTATTCTTTGTCTCTATGGACCTGACTTACTTCACCTAACAAAATTTTTTCCAGGTTTGGAAGGAACTATTTTAGAAACTGTATTTTGTTAACTCCTTTTTTTCATGATGACGTGAATCACCCTGATCAAAAGGAAAAATTATCCTCAGCAAGTGATTTTCTCAAAATGAGGCCACTTTTCTTGAAAACCCTGTCACACCATTAGCCACAGGCAATAATTCATTTTCTCTCACCTTTACCCCAATGTTACTTCCTTACAATTACTTATGATTTATTAGCTGTAGTCTGTATGATTTTTAAAGCTCCAAAAAGTATTTTTTAAAATGTGAGTCAGAATTTTCCTTTACTAAAATAAAGGCCAAGTATATAAAATTGCTTTTATAGAGAAAGCATGTTCTTTACTATTATTGTACTTTTCCATCCCTGGATTAATTTTAGTATAATTTTTCAAACACATTTTACACAAAATATTTTAAGATCTCATCTGTTTAGCCATGAGTCTGTACAACAACTGGGTAGTAATTTATAGCTTCATTTTTTTCTTTTGTGTTTTTACTTACTTAAGATATTTTTCAGAAAGGTTATTATAATCAAAAAGAATTACATAATATTTATTTTTTGGGGGGGTCCGGTCATGGGGCCTGAACTCTGGGCCTGGGCGCTGTTCCTCAGCTCTTCAGCTCAAGTCTAGCGCTCTACCACTTGAACCATAGCACCACTTCCAGCTTTTTTCTTTTTGCTTATGTGGTTCTAAGGAATTGAACCCAAGGCCTCAGGCATGCAAGGCAAGCACTCTATCACTGAGCCACCTTTCCAGCCCAGAATTGCATAATATTTAAATGGAAAATATTACAAATAGAACTCATTAAATTGTCCTCAGTTTTCTAATTAGTAATAAAATTTTGACTGGTCACATTCCAAATTACATCACATAACCCCAGATGTACTATACACATTCACATGATCAAACTTTCAGTATTGAGGCAGAGATCCCCAGTATTTTCATAGACAGGCAAAAAACACATTTTTGCAGTATACATGTTCAAGGACTGTCTCCCACTTTGAAAAGGAAAAGAGTTATCCAAGTACATTGTTTATCTTTAGAGCAATATTTTAAGACAAGAATGAAGAGTCTCCCTTCCAAAAGCCATTATGTTACCAGACATAAATGATTTCTGTGGTCTATTATTCCAACATTCTTTCAATTGTTCTTTTAACCCTCCAGTTCTTATTAATCTGACAAGAAGTGGTATTCAATATCCTCTGTGAATGTAATTGTATCAACATGCAGTGCTTTGAATTAAGAGGAAAGAGTAACTACTCCTTGAACAAGAACTGCACAATTGCTAATATTCAAGTAAGTGAACAGCAGAGGTTAGTGGATTATATACCTGTAATCTCAGCTACCTGAGATGCAGAGAAGAAAAGAACATGGTCTCTGGAACAAAGTATAAGACTCTATCTGCAAAATAAATAATAAGGCAAAAGTCCTAGTGTCTTCACTTAAGTGGGAATGTTTTTCTTGCATGCACAAGGACATAAATTAATTCCCAGTACTAATAAAAATTACTAAACAGAGTTGGGCACCAGTGACTCATGATTACAATCTTAGCTACCCAAGAGGCTGAGATCTGAGAATCAAGATTCAAATCCAGACTAGGACAGACAAATCTATGAGACTCTTATCTCCAATTAACTAACAAAAAGCCAGGAGTGAAGGGTTGGCCACAGTACTACAGCTCCAGCCTTGAGTGAGGGAAAAAGAAAAAAAAAACAGCAAAAGATCAACATCCAGAGTTCAAGACTCAATACTGGAAAACAAACAAATGAATATTCATTTGAATGAATGAATGAATACTTAAACAATCAAATTGTTACTAATGCAACATAATGTAGTTTACATAAAAAGTACACATGGAGAACCATGTTCCATATGCTGAACTCTACATTAGAATGACACTGTCAGTCAGGTGCTGGTGGCTCATGCCTGTAATACTAGCTACTCAGGAAACTGAGTTCTGAAGATCACAGTTCAAAGTCAGCTGGGGCAAAGAAGTCTGTTAAGACTCTTGTATCCAATTAACTACCAAAAATGCCTAAAGTCTAACTGTGGCTCAAGTAGTAGAGAGTTAGCCTCAAGCAAAAAACCTCAGGGACAGTCCAAAGGCCTTGAGTTCAAGCTCCAGAACCAGTACACAAAAAATGACAGCTTCTTGAACAGAAATCTGGTGACATAGATACCCAAGAAATAGAAGGAAACCAAGTACAGAAATGAATAGAGAAGATGGGCTTGAACTTTCCCTTGTAAAAGATCAAAGGGAGAATGCATTTTATATGTGTGTGTGTGTGTGTGTGTGTGTGTATACTGAAATATTACTTTATAGACTTTCTAAGGATATATAAAATAAAATATCCAATGTAAATGAACAATAACAAAGAAACTATAATAAAAACATCATACACAATATCTTTGAAATTTTTATACTGATAATTTGTATTGATTATGGGTAACATAAAACCTTTGGAATAGGAGTTCCATAAAAGAGCCCAGGAAAGTAGAATATTGGGAAGAAGAAAGTGGTATATTCAAGATGTTTTATTAATTCCTCCAAGAACCACATGCCCACACAAAAGACTCTCCCCCACCTCATACACTCCTAGAAACATCATAGTAATACTCCTGGAAATAATACAAAGTAAAAATCAAACATAATTAGCCTTTTTTTCCTTTAAAAAAAAGATCAGTAGGAATTCAGTTGTAAAGGAGGACACCAGTGGCTCATGCCTGTAATCCCAACTACTCAGTAGGCTGAGATCTGAGGATCACTGTTCAAAGCCAGCCCAGGCAGGAAAGGCTGTGAGACTCTTATCTCCAGTAAAACACTTAGAAACTGAAAGTGGAGCTGTGGCTTAAGCTCATGGACAGCACCCAGGACCTGAGCTCAAGTTCCATGACCAACAAAACAAACAAACAACAACAACAACCAGAATAATTTAATTGTATTACTTTCAAGCTAAACATAGTAAATAAGAAGCAATGAGGTTAAAAGGACATATCAATAGGAGGAAGAAGAATCATTTCTACTCTGGGGAAATCTTAGGGAAGGTATCTCCTGTGGTTTAAAAAAACTGATTAGTTTGAAGTCAGAAACACCCAGCAGTTGAGCAGAGATAAACTTTTGAGTAATGTGGGCTGAATTGTAAGACAAAGTTTAAATGAACACTAAAGCACATACCGCTAAAACCCAGGACACTTATGATAAAAAGTAGAAATGATAGTAGAGATGACTACCTTACTCTATCTGAACATCAGGATCTTGGAGGACACCTTCAAAGCTAAGATTCAGAAATCATTGGGCAAAAATAGAGTTAAGCAGTATGCTGCTGCTGGCCTTTCTGAGGAGATTACATGTGGAGACTCCTTAGAATTTGTACAAATCTTATGGATGACCTGTCTCTAGGGAAATCACCTGTGACTTCTTTGTGGGTTGGGTCTTTAGCAAGGTGACACTGAGAGGAACAGGAATAACGGGGAAGGCACAGTCTCTGTCACCTTCCTCCATATGCCAATCTTTGTCTGGAAGGCACAACTGCAGACTATCAAGGAATCCATTGGTAAAGACAAAATGGCATTGGCATTGTACCTGCCCAGCATCATGGATCAGGACATAGCATTTTATGCCATAAGAATTATTCTTTACCTAGCTCCTGCTTCTTCCTAAGGCACACATTCTAACAGAAAATAAAACAGTAAGTCTATTAGATGCTATCCAGTTCCTTGAAACATAAAAGGAGATCATCATGTTGAACAAAGTAAGTCAAGCTCAAAAAGAGAGCCAGCATGTGTTTCCAATCATTTGTGGAGTATAGACCTAAAATGGTGATGTTGATGATAAATAGAAATGGTTATAGGACATGAATTTAAAACATGAGGAGGATGTTATTCAGTTAGAGAGACAAACATGTTCCAGGCCATCTCATAAGCTACATTTCAACCTTCCATACCTCAAAAAGGAAGAGGGAGTCTATAAATTGTGGATCATACTAAAATGATCAGCAAAGGAGAAAAGATATAAGGATGAAACACCTGATGTTAGAGGAAGGCAAACTAGAACTTGATTTTCCTGAGGCTAAAAAAACCCTCAAGTATGTATTTAGACATATTATGCATTCAAATGGTTTGAAGACAAAATGTTTCCATTCAAATGGTTTGAAGACAAAATGTTTCCAAGGAGCAAAACCATCTACAAAAGCATACTATGCCTAAAGGAAACAAAAAGAAAAACTGGGCATCTCAACATTTGGGAATCTAAGCTGAAGAGGTAATTTAAAATGAATCCACACTAGTCAATTATGTACTTATCATGCTTACAACTCATTCTTCTATCATCAAGTTAAGTATTTTTTTTGGGGGGGTCTGGTTGTGGGGCCTGAACTCTGGGCCTGGGTGCTGTCCCTCAGCTCTTCAGCTCAAGGCTAGCGCTCTACCACTTGAGCCACAGCGCCACTTCCGGCTTTTTTTTTCTGCTTATGTGGTACTGAGGAAGCGAACCCAGGGCCTCAAGCATGCAAGGCAAGCACTCTACCACTGAGCCACCTTCCCAGCCCACAAGTTAAGTATTTTTATTTGGTCAGGTTAATAAAGATTGTGGAACGTCAGTATCAAGGTCCATAAGTGCACACAGATTGTTACACAGTCAGTCATGGTAGGGACATGGCGCTGCATAACTATACAGCTTTTCTTGCTGTAGTAAGTTAAAAGGGCATGCCTGTGTGGTCAGTCCCAGGCAGTAACATGCAGAAAACAGGTCCTCAGGAAGAGATTAATGCAGTTCTGATTTGTAGAATTCCCCAGTTTCCACAGTTTCAAAACTCACACTGTGGTAGATTTTTTTTTTTAGCAACCAAATTGATGTCACTGAATATTGAGTGGGAAAATTTTATAGGGAATCATGTATCTTGTGATGCTCTCAACCAATTGTACCAAGCCACTGGACCTATGGATTCTAAGGCAAAATAAGCTAATCCCACTATATATGGACTCTATCACATTAGATTAGATGTGTGCCTATATATAAACTGCACATAAGTATATGTTTTCTCTGATAAAGAACCACAAGATTCATAGAGCAGAGGAAACAATACCCACAAGGTAGTTTCTTAGAAAGGCAGAATAAATCATTTCAAAGCCAAGAGTTTTTGAGGAGGACAGGGACAGGCTTGATTTTCAGAGGTGCCACTCACTAGATATGCAATTTTCAACTTGGTGCAAAACCACTCTGTCCTCACAATCTCAATAAGGTAAGAATAATATCAGTAATGAAAATAGAGCATTTTTCTTTAGAAGCTATAATTATTTTTCATATGTACTTTATATAGAGAGCATGAAATGGGTATAATATTTTATTGTAAGTAAACAGATACATTTGAAATATTAGTTTTAGTTAATTTTACATAGCCATAAAAATATCTAAGTGAACAACCTAAATAGAAGACTTCTTTATTTTGTCTCACAGTTTCAGAGGGTTCCATTGACAGCTGTTGGACTCATGTGGTTTGGAAGAACATCAAAGCAGTAGAGGAAGATGTTCTCCTAGTGCAGGGAAAAGATAGCTCCAAGGACTATTGAAGTGACTATTGCCTTCAGATATGTCCTGCCTTTGAAAGTATTCAGACATCCCAAAATAGCACCAACAGCTGACAAACAAGCACCCCATACATAAGTTTTTGTGTTGGCATAAATTGTATCCAAGCCATAATAACAACTTACCATTATTCCCTAATTTTAAATATTGACAGACTAAGCCATAAAAATACTTTGGGAAGTCTCCACAAACACCATTTGGCAAGAACATTTTTTTCCTTTGGAAATTATGATGGTGACCATAGTATGCTTCTCAGAGTCCCCTAATAAATTTTGAAACAGCAACTTTTTCTCATCATTTCTCTTCAAAAATCAAAATACAGTAATGAGTCTGAATGAGGACAGTCAGTATTGACAGATGACAAGAAATTAGAGATTGCCAGTCCACTGCAACACTCACATCCCTGTTCAGTCTGTATCAATGATCACATGACCCATATTCCTCTGCAGTGGTAATTTTCTTAGACATAATATCAAAATAGTGGTTTATACCTGTAATCCTAGCAACTCAGGAGGTAGAGATCTGAGTATCACAGTTCAAACCCAATCCAGGCAAAAAAGTCCATCAAACTCTTTTTTTAAAATTAAATTCTAATGTAAAGGTGATGTACAGAGGGGTTACAGTTACTTAAGTCAGGTAATGAGTATATTCTTTTTGAAAAGTGTCACTCCCTCCCTCATTTGCTCCCCAATTTTTCCCTCCTGACCACCCCCCTCAAGTTGTATAGTTCATTTCCAATATAGTGTCTAGTGAGTGTCACTGCTGAATTGGTTCATCTTTTGTACCACTGTTTCTGTGCTTTCCCTTCCCCTCCCTAATCAGATAAACTTATATACATGACAGAGGGTACAGAAATCACAAACAGTGACAAAGGGAATAAACCAAAGGAAAAAGAAAAATAAAAACTGCAAACAGTACAAAATAAACCTCTTAGTTCATTTTGATAAGCATAATTTTATATGGTCATATGCACATAGCTATTGAGCCATTGTGATCCTCTCCTAAGAATATCCTCCTTTGTGCCACTTCTCTTTGAAACTATTTCTTTCAATTAACCACCAGGGGCTGGGAAGGTGACTCAGTGGTAGTGCACTTGCCTTGCATGCATGAGGCCCTGGGTTCGATTCCTCAGCACCACATAAGAAAAAAGAAAAAAAAAGCCGGAAGTGTCATTCTGGCTCAAGTGGTAGAGCGCTAGCCTTGAGCTGAAGAGCTGAGGGACAGTGCCCAGGCCCAGAGTTCAGGCCCCAAGACCTGGCCCCCCCAAAAAAAATTAACCACAAGAAAAATGAAAGTGGAACTGTGGCTCAAAGTGGTAGAGAACTAGCTTTGAGTCCCCCACCCTCAAAAAGCTCCAGGACAGCACCCACGCCCTGTGTTCAAGCCCCCAACCAACAAAAACATGAATTTCATTGATGAAGTACACTACCCATACCACTTGACTTCATTGCCAATCATTAGACAGTGGTGTACTTCACTTCCTATACGATGCTTTCATTTCATGAACGCAGGGAAGTATATTGGAGCCATTTACCAAAAATATATTTCAGCATCATGTATTTTTTTACTTCTCTTTCTGAGGAGTGAAAGACCTCAAAGAACTGGCACTTGCCGATCACAGCTGGTATTCTATACAGAAACACTGAAAGAAAGATATAAGCCAGAACACTAGGATCTCTAGGGCAAACGCAAAAAATGACTACATCCAACCCCATGAAAGTCCCATTATCAAGGGTGGGACAAGGGTCTGGAATAAACCTTTTGGAGGTCTGGTCCCCAGCTGCTAGTGCTATTTTGGGAGGGAAGTATATTTGAAAGGTACCATGCCTCTGATATATTCTCCCTACAGTCTCTCCATTTCCTATCCATCATGAGGTGAACAATATCTGCCATCTGCTCTCTCTGCTGCCATGACATTCTACCTAATTCTACCTCAAAACAGAATCAAAGCAATGGTGCCAGCTAACCTCAAACTAAAACCACTCAACATAGGAGCCAAAACCAATTTTTCCCATGTTGAACTACCTGTCTTTTATTTTCCATAAAGATGAAAAATATACAGCCTGATACAGCTTCTCTAAAAGAATGTGAGCATACTGAATTATCAAAACATACACAGACCCTTTGTCTCCATTTTTCTCTAAGGAGAGAAATCTTCCTGAAAGCTATGAACAATTGCTTAAAATGTTCAGGGTTAACAGGCAGGTATATACCTCCCAATACTCATTTTTCCCAAACAACATTTTTTTTGTCTCTCATGGGGCTTGAACTCTGGGACTGGGTGCTGTCCCTCAGCTCTTCAGCTCAAGGATAGCACTCTACCACTTGAGCCACAGCTCCACTTCTGGTTTTTCTGAGTGGTTTATTGAAGATAAGAGTCTCACAGATGTTCCTGTCCAGGCTGGCTTTGAACTGTGATCCTCAGATCTCAGCTTCCTGAGTAGCTAGGATTACAGGCATGAGCCACTGGTGCCGAGCTCATAAATTTTATAAGGAATATCATAAGACATTTAAAAGAGCCTACTTTCCCAGGCTCAAAATTTTCATTTGTCTGCATCCTTGGGTGAATCACTGATGGAGCAGAATCCATAGCCTTGGAAATAAAATATTGAGTTCTTTGTTGTTGTTTTGTTTTTTGTTTTTATTGTGAAAGTACTGTACAGAGTGGTTATACTCAAGTGAGCAAGGTAATGAGTACATTTCTTATCAAGCATTGTGGCCTCCTCCTTTGTTTTTCCCCTCCCATCTCTTCCCTCCCATCTCCACAACTACATCTCCCCCGCCCCCGCCTAAATTGTAAAGTATGTGTTTCAACATAGTGTCTTCTACATCTCATTGTTGCAATCAATAGGTCAACCTGTATCCCTATTTAAACAATTTGTTTTTTCCCTTCCCCTCCACAAATTATACCAACATCAAACACAGTGAAAACAGGGATTATACCATAGGGGAGGGACATGCAAAGCAACAAAAAAAAAATGCGGTACCTTATAAATGTGTTAGAAACAATAGCAAGAAAGAAAAAAACCACTTGTGTCCTTATCTTGGGGTTCATTTCACTTAACATCATCTTATCTGACCTTTTCTGCTTGTCTCAGATATATACTAGTTATTGCAAATAAGGGAAACTATGGGACCTATGTTTCTTTGGCCTGGCTTACTTCACTTAAGATAATTTTTTCCAAGTCTTTCCATTTCCTAACTAATGGGGCAATATCATTCTTTCTGATGGAGGCATTGAATTCCATTGTGTATATTTAATACATTTTCTTGATCCAATCATCTACTGAGGGGCATCTGGGTTGGTTCCATATCTTAGCTATGGTTTTACTGGTAGCTTTAGTATGGTCTTGTTTGTGATCATTTGGGTAAATGTCCAAAAGTGGTCTTGCTGGGTCCTATGGGAGCTCTATGTGGAGTCTTTTGAGGAACCTCCATACTACTTTCCAAAGTGGTTGAACAAGTTTACACTCCCACCAACACTGCAGTAGGGTTCCCTTCTGGGCACATCCCCTCCAGCATCTATTGTTATTAGAGTTCTTGATTATAGCCATTCTAACTGGGGTGAGGTGGAATCTCAATGTTGTTTTGATTTGCATTTCTTTTATGGCTAGAGAAGTTGAGCATTTCTTCATGTGTCTATTCTCCATTCTTCTTTCCTCTTCAGAGAAGTTTCTCTTTAAGTCTTTAGCCCACTTATTTATTGGGCAGTTGTTTCTTGGAGGATTTGTTGTTGAGGGATTTAGTTTTTTGAATTTCAGGTATATTTTAGATATGAGACCCTTGTCCGTTGTATGGCTAGTAAAGATCTTCTCCCAATCCATGGGCTTTCTATTGATCTTGCTAGTTATGTCCTTTGCCATGCAGAAGCTCTGCAACTTCATGCAATCCCATTTGTCCAACCTTTCTTTGATTTGTTGTGTTTCTGGGTGTCTATTATGAAAATTTTGGCCTGTGTCAAGGATACCTAGGATTTCTCCTATTCCGTCCTGTAATGTTTTCAGGGTGTTTGCTTTGACTCTGAGGTCTTTGATCCATTTGGAGTTGATTCTGGTGCAGGGTGACATATAAGGATCTAGTTTTAGTTTTCTACAAACGATTAACAAATTTTTCCAGCACCATTTACTAAAGAGGCTGTCTTTCTTCCATTCTATTTTTTTAACTCCCTTATCAAAGATTAGGTGGCTATAGGTCTGTGGGTTCATTTCTGGGTTTTCAATTCTATTCCATTGGTCCTGATGTCTGTTCTTGTGCCACTACCGAGCTGTTTTGATTACTATGGCTTTGTAGTAGAGTTTGAAATTCGGTATTACTATTCTCCCAGCACTGTTCTTTCTGTAAGATTGTTTTTGTTATTCGGGGTCTTTTATTGTTCCATATGAATTTTTGGATTGCCTCTTGTATTTCCTTGAAGAACAAAGTTGGAATATTGATAGGTATTGCATTGAATTTGTAGATAGCCTTGGGAATTATTGCCATTTTCACGATATTGATCCTTCTAATCCAGGAGCACTTTCTAAGTTTTGTTTTGATTTCTTTTTTCAGGTTTTTAAAGTTTTCATTATAGAGGTCCTTCACTTCCTTGGTTAAGTTAATCCCTAGGTATTTTTTTGTGGAGCTATTACAAATGGAGTTGCTTTCCTGATTTTTTTTTCTGCCAATACTGGGCTTTGAACTCAGGGCCTTAATGTTGTCACTTAACTTATTTGCTTAAAGCTAGAAATCTACCACTTGAGCCATAACTTCACTTCTGGCTTTGGGGGTTTTATTGAGATAATGGTCTCATAAACTTTCTGCCCAGATAGATTTAGAGCTTCAATTTTCAAATCTCAGTCTCCAGATTAGCTTGGATTACATGCATGAGCCACAAGTGTCTGGCTGGAGGTATTTTTCTCCTAAAGAAATTAATATGCTTTAAGGACAAATATGTGGAAAATCTTTTCAGGCAAAGCAAAGAATCTGTCCTGTCACTTCATTGTTTGACTCTTTCCCAGTGCCTCCTCCTTTCTGAATACATATTTGGGTTGAAAACAGTCAAATAATGGTAGGATACTGGGCATTACCCAAGGTCTTTTCATCAATTTTCAGGTTCCTTGAGGGACTTGGATTAGCACAAGTGTCTAGTATTTGATAAAAGTAGCTTAAAGAAGCAAACATTTAAAACTGTGAGTTTAGATTTTACAATCAAATGGCAAATATCACCACTAGGAATTCCCCATCCTAACTTTAAAGGCTGCTGACTCTCAGCAGGAAATGAGATTCCCACGGATATCATGAATGTTCTAGAATGTCTTTATAACACTTAAACTTGTCACCTTGGTTTTATCCATGTAAAATATGTGCACATAATATGGACACCTGAACTTGGAGGCTATACTGTGTGTGGTCCTTTCCTAAGTGGTGGCTTTTAATAATTATGCTGGAGAATCAACTTCTAAAGCAGAAGATTCCTTAGTGTCAAGACTTACCTGGAGCATGTGTACAAAAACTGTGACAATGACTTGGTAAATGAGTACCACAGGGTGAGGGGCTGAGGGAATCTCCAGTCAAAAGTTGAGCACAAACCAGTGAACTCTACTGTGATTGTGTCTTCTGCCATAGGTAATTCTCTTCTTGTCGGTGATTTCATAACTTGAGTGTCTAAGGTGTAGCAATTGATTTTTTAAAGACTCATAATTCCATCCCCAACTTTTCTGTCTATACTTATGTAAAGAACTGCTAGTGTTAGCAAGGCACATTTAGCTGGCCCAAGAAAGTAATGGGAGTAACTGGAACCTTAATATTAAAAGCCCCAAGTAGATCTTCTGCAATTAGTTATTGAGCTAGTGGAGTGTCAAGAATCAACATCTCACCTTGTTCTTGGTTTTAGGGGAAAATAGTAGTTAACCATTACTAGCACTGATGCTTGTCCTTCTTTTGGGTAGTCCTTTGCAGAGTTAAGGAAAACATCTTGATTCTCCAAGGTTTCTATGTGTTTTCAATAAAGCATAAGGTAGAAATATGAACCTTTGCATGGAAAGAAAATGCTGGGTGACAAATGTTTACAAACAAGACCACACTAAAGCTACCAGCACAACTATGTTTATTGCAGCATTATTTACCATAGCTAAGATATGGAACCAACCCAGATGCCCCTCAGTAGATGAATGGATCAAGAAAATGTGGTATATATACACAATGGAATTCTATGCCTCCATCAGAAAGAATGACATTGCCACATTTGTTAGGAAATGGAAAGACTTGGAAAAAATTATCTTAAGTGAAGTAAGCCAGGCCAAAGAAACATAGGTCCCATGGTTTCCCTTATTTGCAATATCTAGTATATGTATGAGTCAAGCGGAAAAGGTCAGATAATGTGATGTCAGGAAAATGAACCCTTAGATGTGTATTTTAATGTTTTTTCTTTCATGCATGTGTTTCTAATGCATTTATAAGATTATCTCTTTGCTGCTTTGTATGTCCCTCCCCCACAGTATAACCCCTGCTTTCTCTATATTTGATGTCAGTATAACTTGTGGAGGAGATGGGGAAAAGCTATTCGTTTAAGGATACAGGTGGACCTGTTGCAACAATGAGAAGTACAAGTTGTCATGTCCAAAACGAGCTTTACAACATCGGTGCGGGGAGGGGGGGAAGGGGGGGAAGGAGAAGGATTGGGGTGCGGGGAGGGGGGGAAGGGGGGGAAGGAGAAGGATTGGGATTGGGGGGGAGGGGGGAGGCTGGGAAGGGATGTGAAGGGTAAACAAAGGAGGAAGATGCAATGCTTGGTAAGAAATGTACTCATTATCCTGCCCATGCAATTGTAACCCCTCTGTACAGTATGTCCTGCCCATGCAATTGTAACCCCTCTATACAGTATGTTCAAAAATAAAACAAAATTAAATTAAAAAATGCTGGGTGAATAATACCAAGTTCTAGTTCATTACTGTCACTGTTACTTAATTGAAGCTTACATAAACTTTTAACATTCTATCCAGTTTCCCTTGAAACAAATGACATATTGAGAGGTGGGAGTGGAAATAGATTCACGTCACAGTATAAAATGGAATTCACTTCAGAATCTAATACAGAAAACCAGCATCTTTACTAGTGTATTTTCAACTTTAGTATTCTAATCCATTGTATGATTTCAAACAATCTGTGTATAGTCATTTTTGATAGATAGATAGATGATAGATAGATAAAGATAGACAGACAAATAGATCTTTCTTAAAAACATTAGGAGATATATAGAGATATATTGTGTCTAATGAAAGGGAGTATATTGAAAGATAGCTTTAACCATGGCAGCAAATTAAAATTGAAGGAAAAGCTTTATAAATTACTTCAAGAGACAGTACACATGAGCACAAATTTGTTTCTATTGTTAAAATTTTGATTAAAAAAACAGCAAAGAGATTTTAGAGATCCAAAGGGAAAATATGAGGAGCCAACCACTCCATTTGCTGAAGTTATAACTCTATTATTGAGAGAGCAGATAGACTGCAAAAAGAAATAATGAGAGGCTTGGACAGATGAACTTTGAAGGAAATACACAAAAGATCTGCAGGGTACAATATAATTTCTAAGAGAAATGTACCTGAATTTCTAAGAGGATACAAAAATATATTGGAGAAGAAGCAATATTGGAAACCAAAATGGGAAAATATTGTTCATGTTCATTATGTGAGCTATGAACAATACACTACAGAAATGATCTTCAAAAGCAAGGGAGATCCAGTCAAAAACGCATGTATACCTGGCAGGACAAGGGTAGCCTTTTGTATGGAGAAACTATCAGGTTTTTAAGAATGCTGGATGGTATGCAAATGTATACAAATACATTAACTGAAACATAGTAGATTCAAGGGTGAAGTCAAATAGGGCAATTCTGTAGAAAGGCAAAGTCAAAGTTCACCAAAAGAAACACCAGACAGCAGATACTTAAGAGGGGTGGGTGGGGTCAAGGGGAGAGAGGTAGAGAATTGAAGAGAAAAGGGGAAGAATTCAATCACAAATCCAATGTATATCCTACAAAATTAAAATAAGTGAGGGGAGGAGTAGATAGGGGATGAATGGGTGAGAATGTTTGAAAGGGGTTACATTGATCAAGATGCACTACATTGATAAACTGCTTGGGTAAGTGGCAAATCTTTTGTACAGCTAATTAAAGATAATTTTTTAAAAAACATGTTGAGAGGAACAAAAACTCTATGCTTTCTCTGACATCTGGAATCTCGACCTAAAATTTATCTACATATATTTTATATATACATACCATGAATATAATTGTTATACTATTAAGGGGATGAGAAGAGGGAAGAAGGAAGAGAATTATAAGTACAATTCCTCTTCAATCATATTGGATACATGGATATCAACATGTTACAGGGACCAGTTGTTTAATAACACCATCAAAATTACATTTACTGACAGAAACCCCAACAGAGCTAGCACACTTTAAAGGGCTATGTTCATGCCACAAGTACAAGAAAGCTCTGTGGTGATGATTCAAAGGAGATGCTGAAAAAAAAAAAAAAACACAGATTTTCCTTTAGACAGCTGGATTCCAGAGTCAGGCTCTGCTACACCAGCAGTAAGTAAAAGAGAATGTTTGGGGCCCAGAAAGATAGCATTAGAATTTCCCAGACACTTCAACCCTTTATCTTTCACACCAGGTATCAGCAACTCATGGTCTGATGTGGTATCTGGCCTGTCACATCATTCTATTGTTGTTCTAATCAGTACTGGTGGAACACTGCAGTCCTCATTTTTATGAGGATGTCTGTGGCTCCTTTCCTGATGCAGTGGCAGAGCTGAGAAACTTCAGGAGAGACTGCATGAGAAACAGAGACTGCAGTATTTCATGTCTGGTCTTTCCATTGTAGTGTGGTCTCTGAAATTATTGTAAAAGTTATTATACTACTCCCTTGATTTTAGAAATGATTTATGACATAGCTTTAAATTGAAGGGAAACAATGTATTACAGTTACTGGTAGCTTAGGAAATGGTAGATAATTCTGTGTTTTGAAATGAGATATTTACAGGCCCATCCACCATCTTGGTCTTATTATCTTAAGGAACAGACTGAAGAAAGGGAAAAGAGTGACTGGCGACTCAACTTGTCCAGTCTCCTCTAAGCAATGGCTGCCACATCTCCTGCACTACATGGAGAAGCAAACACCTTCATTCTACAAAAAATGCCTCAACCCTTACACACAGACTCACACAAATACATTACCATGGTAGTCTTGGCATGAGTGTGTAATTAAGACAGATTTTTCAAATATTCCTGCCTACCATGGTAACTGTTCCATCTTCTAGGGCAAAGCCTCATTGACTGTTTTCAGAAAAGCCTTCCTGTAATAGTATCTGCTTTAGAACAGGATTAGCATTAGCAATGGGATTTATGGGCATAAAGCTTAGGGTAAGATTCATGCTTGAGTTGTCAGACACTCAGGCCATACCAGTCCAAGTCGTGATCGAACAAAAGCCATAAGAAACATAACAGCTGCATTTATATCTTAAGTATTCTTGAGACAAACTATTCAAGCAAAAAAGGGTGGAGTGGGAGCTGGGGAGGTGGCTCAGTGGTAGAGCGCTTCCCTTGAATGCCTGAGGCCCTGGGTTCGATTCCTCAGCACCACATAAGCAAAAAGAAAAATAAGCCTGAAGTGACGCTATGGCTCAAGTGGTAGAGCGCTAGCCTTGAGCCGAAAAGCTGAGGGACAGCGCCCAGGCCCAGAGTTCAGGCCCCATGACCAGACCCAAAAAAAATGTTGGAGTGGTGTTAGAATTGTCCATGGGCTCAGATTTCCTTATGATACATTCTGTTAGGATTTATGTGTACCATCATACTGACTGCCTGATTGTGAAGCGGGCATTAGATGAGATGCCCTCAAGCCTGTTCTGACAGTTGTTCAAACTGAACCTTGGAGAAAATGGTGGAGAGAGGTGGGAAAACATGTGAGGTCTCATTATCAGTACCTATGTGGCTTCTTTCTGTGTCCAGAGTGTTCTGGTAATTTCCACAATTACCAATCTGGGCCCCAATTAATTTTTTAGGTGAAATTCTCATTCCAGTCACTTGTGAAAAGTGCTTTATCATTTTAGTCTTGCTGATGAGACTGCCTTGACATATGAGTCACAAGATGTATGTTTTCCACGATACATTAAATTTGTTTTCCTAGAATGAGCATTGAAGTAAATCCAACAAGCTTTCTTCTGACTCACATTGTTGTAATTGAATGAATGAAGTAGCACAGAAAATGTCAGAATGCTAAATTATGATGGCCATACCAAGAACACAGGAGATAAGGCTATATAATATGAGACAAACTCTTTCCTTGAGCAGTCTCTAAGCTCTGATGTGAAATGTTCTTGCTGTGATAGTCACAAGGTCATCTCATGGATATGCTATTTAATGTGTGGGAGCCCCCTGTTCTCTCAGGATTCTTTGGAGAACCCGTATATATGTAATGTATGTATAGATGGATGGATGGATCGACAATAAATAGGTGTCTAGTTATACTGTGTATTACAGAGTTGAGCTCCCCAGATGTCCTTGGTTTTGATGTCATTGAGAATTCAAGTTGAAACTCTGAGTTTTGTGATCTCTCTTACCTCAGTATGTTATAACATACTTACCATCAAAACTAGTCAAGTTATTCTGGTGATTACTTTTTATAAATGTGATATATGAAAATTCACAAATATAAATTTTATGATGGTTTAGAATAACTCAAAACTGATCTCAGATGAAAGAAGCAGCTCTTTTCATAGTTACAAGGAAAGGAAAAATATCTTGTTTGTCATTCATCCTGGCAATTTTTCCATAAGCCATTATGCTTTCTGGGACCCACAGGAGGAAAAGCCTCCTAGTAGAGCATCATGTCTCTGTTCATAGTACAAAGGCATTTTCAGTAGTGTGACTCTGACAAGAAACAGAAGTGCCTTTAGCTCCATTCCAGCTATTGCTGGCATGTATCCATGTGACATAGTGGTGTTGCTCCCAGGGCAACTTTCCCAATCAGAGAATAGTTCAGAAAGGTAGTTGAAGTTTGAGTGGGGCTCTCTACTTCCTACCGTGGGCCATAGGCATTTGCCTTAGCTGCTCTGACTCTGAGTCTCCTTCTGTAGAAAATTCTTAATATCAACATCTATTCAATGCTAGGGTCTGTAGGGAGAAAGCCACATGCATTGTGTTTCATCTGACATATACAGGATATATACCCATGTCAAATGCAAGAAAATTGCTAGTAATAAATAGGAGCATCACGTCTGGTCCATGAGAGAATTAGATTTCAGTCTAGGCCATATGGCCTCTCGTTTTGACCTTTTAAGTTGTCTTTTCACACATGATTACATATTTATGTAGACTTTCTCACAGGCAGCATGGGAAAGAGAACTGAGATTTTTTGTGCCTGCTCACTTCCAAAATATTGAAACCAAAAAAGACAATGACCAGTAAATAATAGTCAAAGAATGTTAGTAAGAATGCCATTCTACACTTTTGAATATTCTAATTGTTCAGAGAAAAGTACGTTGCTAACTTCTCTTTCTCCAAACACTGAGGAAAGAGGCACAGAGAACAATTCTGTAACTCCTCAAAATCACACCAGGGGAGTAGAGAGTTCAAATTGGCAATGATGTTTATTAGTTATCTAAAATGGTATTTAGATCTGAGCAAGCCACACACACCTAAAATCCTATCACTCTGGAGCCAGGGGCAAAGGATTATGATTTCTAGGTCAGCCTTGGCTGCAGATTGAGACCCTGTTTCAAAAACCAAACAACTAAAATGTCAAATAAAAAAAAATCAAACACCAGCCTAATCACTTCTCTTTTTTCACTGTTCATCATCACCGTTTTTGATTACTGAAAACATGGCAGGAAAACAGGAAGAGATAGGTTAGCCCAGAAACCTCCTCCCTCATGGCTTAATGTGCTCTTTTCCTAGACAATAATTGGCCCCTGTAGTAAATGGTCAGCCCCTACCACTCTTTCCCTAAGAGAGCACCCTGTTGGGATAGCTATGACCATATAAGGCAGCGAGTTTTCCCCCAAATCCTGGAGGTTATAAAAGGTCACCTGAGACAATAGCCAGCACTTCTTCTCACTTCCTCTCACCTGGGTCTTGCTGGTCCCTTAAATGGTTTTACTTTCTTGCTATTGTTCCTAACATATTTATAAGATATTTCTTTGTTGCTTTGTATGTTCCTCCCTCATGGTATAACCCCTGCTTTCACTGTATTTGATGTTGGTATAATTTGTGGAGGGGAAGGGGAAAAATTGTTTAAATAGGGATACAGGTGGATCCATTGCAACAATGAGATGTACAAGATGTTATGTCGAAAATGAACTTTACAACTTTGGAGCGAGGGGGGGGATGGGAAGGGATGGGAAGGGGAAACAAAGGAGGAGGCATCAATGCTTAATAAGAAATGTACTCATTATCTTGCCCATATAATTGTAACCCCTCTGTATGGTATTTTCACAATTAAAAAAAAAACCTTTCCTTTGTTCCTGGATATCCCTGTGGTTTTCTGGCTAAGCATAATTTACTGCAACAATGGTGCATGGCCGGGAACTAGGGTTTGGGGTTTTGTTTCTTTTTTTTGTTGGTGGTGGGGCTTGAACTCTGGGCCTGGGTGCTGTCCCTACACTCTTCAGCTCAAGGTGAGTGCTCTACCACTTGAGCCATAGTGCCACTTCTGGTTTTCTAATAGTTTATTGGAGATAAGGGTCTCACAGACTTTCCTGCCGGGGCTGGCTTTGAACGGTGGGATCTAGGTTTATCTTGGAGAATTTGCTCATCTGAGCTTCCTGGGAACCTGGTTCTCAATCTTGTCTGTGCTAGTGGCCCTCTCACCCTGAGAGTTGCTACCCCAGGGGCCCGGACTTCTGCCAGACTGACATAGCAACCATATGGCCTCCCTCCTGCCACCTGGTGCTCTCCCACATCCAATTCATCCCCGCCTTAATTAATCTACATGGGGTAAGTGGACTTGGGATTCCTATGGTGACATTCTTTTCTTTTATTCAGACTCCTAGTGCCAACTTTTCTTTAACCCACACCCAAAAGCCCAGGTAACAGGCTGCTGGGAGTCTCCAGCTGAAGGCTTAGGGTCTCAGGCACAGGCCTAGGACCCAGACCCGAGACTGCGGGACCCAGGGGTCAGGTGATGACCTACCACACTCTTACCACACTGTCCCTAAGACTGAAACATTCTGGGTACACCTTGATTGTTTTGGCCTTAGATAATGTCACCAATGGTTCATTCTCAGTCTAAGATCCCATCTGACTCCCCACTGGGGTGCATACTGGCCAATATGCTTTTTCTCCACATAGCTCCTAGCCTTAAGCACCAGCACCTCAACTGGGCATGGCCTGATTATGACCTAAGCAGCCCATCCAAATGGCCGCTTAATGGCACCTTTAACCCCATCATTATTCAGGATTTATACAAGTATTATGAGTCCTTGGAAAAGGGAGCACATCCAGGACTTCTCCTTTCTTCTCTCTCTCTACCTCCAGACTAAAAATCTTCTCTCTCTCTAAACTAAAAATTATTTAAAATCTCTCTCTCATGGCCAAACCGTCTTCAAACTTTTCCTCCAGCTTTCCCTGCTGTTCATGTTGCCACTGCCACTATTGCCTCTGACTTCTCAACCCCTCCCCTTACAACTTCTAGGGGTCCCAACTAACACCATGCAACTCCCCCTCCTGCTCCAGCTCTCACTCCTGCCCCTCTTCAGCAGCTCCTCCTATGGCAGCTCCCTTGGGTGGTCACTGTCCCAGCCCCTTCTCCCACTCCACTCCCACCCATCTTTTCAATGGTTTCTCCTTCCCATCAAGCTCTCAAGACCAAAGCCCTCCTCTCTCAATCTCTCTCTCTCTCTCTCTCTCTCAAGACTAACTCCTATATGGCACCACTCCTCATTCCAGTCCTTGGCCGACCCTTCCCTTTCCAAGCCCTCATATCCTCACTCTACTCCAACCCCCTCCCACCCCCCACTTGTCCTACACTGCCCACTAAGTCCTCTGCTATAAATCTCCCAGCCATCTCTTCTAACTTTTCTTATGTGGTGACAGCTCCATCTCTCTCTGTTTCTCTGTCTTTCTGTCTCTCTGTCTCTGTCTCTTTCTGTGTCTGTCTCTGTCTGTCTGTCTCTGTCTGTCTGTCTGTCTGCCTCTCTCTCTCTCCAGACTGGAGATCATTTCCTCCTAAATTGCCTCCACTCCTGCTGACAGCCATTTGACTTGTGCCCTGAGAGTGAGATGTAGGCAGGATCCCAGAGAAGCCCCTCATCTAGATTCCCTCTCAAGGGCTAGCCATCCTGGAGCAGCGGCTCCTCTTGTACAGTAGCCGGTTTGTAGTCTCTAAGCTAAAACTGTTGGTCTACTACAAACTCCTTCTGCTAATCTCTGTCCCTGCCTCCCTGCCTGCCTCTCTGTGTAGACATAAACCCCTTCCCAACCCCCTTCTCTGGCTAACACCTTCTTCCCTTCTAGACCCTAAGTAAATGGGCCTCTGCTCTGTCTGTCATTTATCCATCACTGACAGTGGCTGGCTGGCTAACATACTGGACCAACTTCTCTCTCTTAATGCTTTTCCTTTTCTGGCTCTCTCTTTTTCCCGGCCCAAAATGTCTTTGGGACTCAGACCATAATTCAATTATTTTCTCTTTCCTGAGTCCACCCACTTTGGTATCTGAATTCTTAATTTCTCCCTTAAGCCAAACTCCTCTAGGAGGCTACAAAATAAAAGTCCCTCCCTCTCACCTCTTCCTTATCCAGATACCTTTATCCAATCACCTCCTCTCATTAAAAACCTGCTCAGCAACCCCCTCCCCCAATTCTCTTTACTGGCCTTGGAAACTAACACCTAGGAAGAGACAAAAGACACCTGGTGGGTTTTCTACACCTTCCCCCACTCTTCCACCAAGCTAAATCTTCTTTATTCTTCTAGGTATTAAATGATTTCAATTCATATTCTAATACGCTTTTCTAACAGAATTACTGCCTCTCTTCATAGGCCATGTAAACTGAGAACGGAGACCAGATCATCTAATATATTTTGTTAGCAAACATGTCTAAACTTAATCTATTGTCAATTTCTAATCCTAAGTAACTACTTACAGCCATCCTGGTACCCCTTGCTGGGAGGAAATTCTCCACCCAGTGCTCTGATTCTGCATTAACTTATTAAATGGCTCAAATCACAAGCCTCTGAATATACCCTATTTAGGCCTAGAACAGATCAGGCATCCTGTAACTTGTCTCCTGGCTTGCTCTTGTCTGGTCACCATGGCGTCCCACTCCAGCTCTCCATTTGAGCTGAATTGGTTGGTTGCTATTGCTTTTGTTCTTTCTATCCTTTCTGGCCTATTTCCTAACTGTATTAAGTGTATCAACTGGCTCCAACATTTAATCTTTCAAAATGTGTGTTAGTATTATGCCCACTTTGGTCTTTAGCTCCACCCAGACCTGAGCTCCTCCCAGCCCTGAAGTTCCCACCATACAGCTGGACCCCTCCCTCTCTCCACCCAGAACCACTTGAGCTCCCACCTACCTCATTTCCTGCCCCCAGACCCTCCTGCTACCTAGATAGTAAAGGGTGCCATGAGCTCTCTCTGGGGGAAATATGGCTCCTCTAATAAACCTTATAATAATCTTTCTCCTGTGTCTGCCTGCTTCTGCATGGTCCCCTGGAATGGATGTGAACTATCTCTTCAATGTGACTTCTCCTTTTTCCCACCTTATTATAAAAGTCCCACCAAAGTCCCAATGCCAAGGAGGGTATCTGGGTTCTTTAAAGCCACTGGTGGGCTGGCTGCCAGGTGATGGAAACCCCTACAGGGGAGGAGCACCCCCTGACAAATTCCAGGGCCCTGTGGTCTTTCCACCACTCTGACAGCCAGCTCATTGACTCTAGACATGCCATCCAAACATCTTTTTGGAGTCACTCAAAAATCTTCCAAACCACTCTTATTTCTCTGTCCTGTTTTATGTTTATATGTTTTCCAAAAAACCTGGGGAATCAATCCTTCTGTTTGGACTTGTGTCTCTCAAGGGAAAATCAGAGTCTACTATGTGCTATGTTTCCTTCTGCAAGAAAGCTGTTGGGAGTATGAAGGCACCTGAGAGCCTGGTTCAAACAACTAACCAAATACCTTGCTAACACAATCAAGCCCTGAAAACGTGAGCTCCAGCTAAAGTGCTTTGTTAAAAAAAGGTTTTGTCCTGAATCTTGATCATTGGCAAAAGATTTCTTGCCACTAAAAATCACTCACACGTATGTGTACATGGTCAAGATAAAAACTGTCAGCATGGTTTAAAAGGAGTCCAGGCAGCTGTGATGAAGCAAAGCACTAAGAAACATGTAAACCAAGAGGACAGTTAGTAAAAAGGCCTTGTAAAGGGAAACTAAGGAAATACCTTTGGATAAGAAAGTATTTAGAAAGTAAAAATTATCTTAAATATTTGTTCCAAAATAGAAAAGTTAGAAATTAAGACAAGCTCCAGAAGATTCTAGTAGGTGGCAGATGGTATGAGTATGTCGTAAATTCTTATAAGATAAAGCTTATTAAAACTGGTATGTAATTAAGTTAGCTGTGATTTAAATACTGATGTAAAACCAGCATGCCATTCTTTATGCCCATCTAAAGTCAAGTGTCATTAGCCAGTCTGTGTATAAATTTGTAAGCAATTAAGCAGGAGATTTGACAATCCATCAAAGGGATGCAGTCTAGCCCAGATCCTGCCTGAACCATCCTACCTCCACTATGGTAGATTGGACTCCTGCCTGACTCTATCACATGCAGCTAATTCTTGGTGAAAGGCTGCTTTAGATTTACACAAACTTTAGATTTACACTCTGTGGGACACTCTCTGTAAACCTTACCCAGCCTGACCTGAAAAGGCTGGCTATGTTGTTATGCTATTGAAACAGGTGTAGTCCAGGAGAGCCTTGTATGAACTTTGGTTATCAGGTTTTCCAGGCAGCCAAGCTATATTATATCTATGCTAAAATTCTCATCCCATCTATTGAGTTTTGTCATCGCAGAGTTCTGGCAAGTATTTGTTGGTCAATTCTGGACAGAGTGCAGGTAAGCTCTACTTGTTCCTATTGATCTGCTTGTTGCTCTAATTGGAAGCAATAAAAGGTTGTTGTGGCAAAGATTGCAACTCAAAGCCTGCCCTGGCAGAAAAATCCCTCTGAAACTCCATCTCCCAACTAACCAGCAAAGACCCAGGCTGGAAGCATGGCTCAAGAATTAACCAGCCAAATGCTAAAGGTGGCACTAGGGTGCTAGCCTGGAGCAGAAGTGCTTAGGGACAGTACTCAGGCCTTCATTTCAAAGCCCATGAATGAGAACTGGATGAGTTAGCTCAGCAATGAGCAAATCCCAGGATGAGGCCAGTCCCGACAACAAGGAACTGTGGACAGGAGTAAAAGGAGGTGATGTCACATCAGCCACTTTGTGCTTGCCCTTTCAAAATTAACCAAAGCTGAGAAATCAATGAAATAAGAAACTTGTCCATCTAATATCCATACCTGTCTGTCTACCTTCTAACTGGACAGGAATTTACATTCTTGCCTTTGTTACCTGCTATTTGTATCTATAATGAGTCTTAGACTCAGGGCTGTTTGCCTTGGCAGCTTCCTGGGTCTCCCATACATACCCTGTAATCCAGACATCTATCAAGGCCTCCAATCAAGCCACTTAACCACCCCAACCCAGCCCCACTTTCTGAGTGCTGACCAGGCTAGCATGTCTCCCCTACCTAGTCATCAGATGTCCAAAGTAGCTAGGGACATTTTCCACCAACTCCAGGACTTCCTGGAATGCAGGAAATAAGAAATAGCCCACCTAGACAAGTCATCCAATGATGTTGGTATAATTTGTGGAGGGGAAAGGAAAAAACAAATTATTTAAATAGGGATACAGGTGGACCCATTGCAACAATGAGATGTACAAGATGTTATGTCAAAAAACAAACTTTACAACTTTGGAGGGTCAGGAAGATGGGAAGGGATAGGAAAGGGAAACAAAGGACGAGGCAACAATGCTTGATAAGAAATGCATTCATTACCTTGCTCATGTAATTGTAACCCCTCTGTATGGTATTTTCACAATAAAAAAATTTCTGCCCCAAATCCTTCTTTTTGTTGTTTGTGTGCTCTTTAATATTTTTATTATTGCCCGCTCCTGCCTCATGAGATTTCTTCCAGACTTCATTCAAGGATTTGTGTCTACCACCAAGGGACAGCTGCTGCTTGCTGCCTTCTCCGGGAGGGGAACCACATTGCTGCATCTCCACCTTTTACCCCTAATGTCAATGTGCCTTGCCAAGAGAAAGCTGTGTCCTCTTCCATATCAGAGGTCTGGAGATGTTAGATCCACCTGGGAAGGGCCCTGTGCGAGTCCCTGTCTGTACAAGCCCAAGGCTCCCCCGCTATTGGATTCATCTTGGCACATCGAGTGCTGCTGGGATAACCAGCCTTCTCACTCCTGAGTCTACTAGACCAGACAAGCCAATTTGGATCCATCCAGTTGCCCTCGCATCACAGAAATGCCAGGCACAAAGGATATCAAGGGCAGAAACAACATCATCCGCCATCCTATCCACACCAAACAAGTAACATCTAACCCATTTACTCTTGGGGTGGGTTTAGGAACAGCAGCCCTGCCAGACTGGCCCCTGTCTCATCAGATATTGGCAATTTAAATACCAATATGGAGAATCCTCTTTGGAGTCCTTGCAGGACCACATGCTTTATAATATCTGTCTTCATCTGTCTCAACCTTGTGTCTGAGGCAAGAACTGGAGATGGGATGTGTGCTCAGGCCCTGCCTGCTTCCATTATGCAAACCTGTGGCAGATATAAATACCATCTATGCTGGCTTCTATAATTGGGGAAAGCCTTCACATGAAGGACCAGCAGATGCTCTGATGTTATGCACTCCCTGGGTTATAATGCCAGAAAATATAAATACCATCTATGCTGGCTTCTATAATTTAAATACCAATATGGAGAATCCTTCTCCTCGGAGTCCTTGCAGGACCACATGCATTATTATGACATCTGGTTTCACTTGTCTCAACCTTTTGTCTGAGGCAGGAACTGGAGATGGGACATGTGCTCAGGCCCTGCCTGCTTCTGATTTGAAAACCTGTGGTAGATATAAATATGCTGGCTTCTGTAATTGGGGAAAGCCTTCACATGAAGGACCAGCAGATGCTCCAATGTTATGCACTCTCTGGGTTGTAATGCGAGAAAATAACACTTGTGCCCAGGTTCAAAATTGCACCTGTAACTGTATAGAACTAAACAGGGGCAACTTTGCTTGTGCCAACTATGAATACATCTTATATGCTAAGGACCATGTTTCCTTACACAATGGCTGTTTTTTTTTGTTTACCTGTGAGAGTTATACTCTTTATTATATCCCTACCAATCTGCTTCATAACTCCCAATGCTGCCTAAGCCATCTAGATGTTGTACCACCCCACAAGGAGTTCTTCCAGCCTCAACAACAAGTGGTCTAGTGCTGAATGAGAATGGTACACTTCCCTCACTTTTTCCTTGACTAGGATACCAGGGCTGGTGGTAGGAACCTATAAGGGTGTTATACATTTGACATGCATAGTGGCAAAAGGCATTAGCTACACCTCCTCTGCCATTGCACTACTATGCTTGACAATCACGCTGTCTTGATTACTCTTACTCCACCACAAATAGTGCAAGGAGATTAAAAACGTGCTGCTGTGACCTATATGATAGTAGCTATGCCATCAAGGAACAAGTCAAACATTTCAGAAAACTTGAGGAAAATATCCAGGAGAATGAAGGGGGACGGAACCTATTCCACTGGCTTACTCCCTGGGTCATGCCTATCTTGGGTCTCCTAATTGCAATGTTTGCCTCATACTAATTGTGCCTTGCCTATTCAGGTACATGAAGAACATTCGTATGGGAAAGATGAGACTTTTTTTTTTTGGTCATGGGTCTTGAACTCTGGGCCTGGGGTGCTGTCCTTCAACTCTTTAGCTCAAGGCGAGTGCTCTACCACTTCAGCCACAGCACCACTTTCAGTTTTCTGGTGGCTAACTGGAGATAAGTCTCACTGACTTTCTTGCCCTGGCTGGCTTTGAACCATGATCCTCAGATCTCAGCTTCCTGAGTAGCTAGGATTACAAGCATGAGCCACTGGCACCAGCCAAAGACGAGACTTTTCACCAATCAGTCAGTCAATCAGATACTCCTAGAAAGGTACCCTGTCGAGTGTCCCCCATTGGCCATTTTGCCCCTTTCTAAGCAGGAAGCAGCTCCAGAAGAAGTGACCTTCTCCCCTGCTTCCGACCTAGTGCCACCCTCATCCGATTATTAAACCAAAGAGTGGAGGATGTTAGATCAGAAACCTTCTCCTTCATGGCTTAACATGCTCTTTCCCTAGGCAACACTAGGCCCCTGTAGTAAATGCAGCAAATGGTCAGCCCCTACCACCCTTTCCCTGAGAGAGCACCCTGTTGGGATAGCTATGACCATATAAGGCAGTGAGATTCCCCCAAATCCCAGATGTTACAAAAGGTCACCTGAGACAATAGCCAGCACTTCTCACTTCCTCTCACTGAGAAGGGGTCTTGCTGGTCCCAATACTGGCAATAAACCTTTCCTTTGTTCTTTCTACCTGGATATCTGTGTGGTTTCTGGAGAGAAGGAAAATGGGAATGAGGGTAGAAGATAAAGAGAAAGTGAGGAGGATTGCCTTTCTCTGTCTTTTTAATTTTTTTTATTGTTACAGTTACATGAGCAAGGTAATGAGTACATTTCTTATCCAGCATTGTTGCCTCCTTCTTTGTTTTTTCCCTACCATCCCTTCCTTCCCACTTCCACAACTACACTACCCCTCCCCCCACCTGAATTGTAAAATTCATTGTTCAAAAGTGTCTTGTACATCTCATTGTTACAATAGGTCAACCTGTATCCCTATTTAAACAATTTGTTTTTTCCCTTTCCCTCCCCAAATTATAGCAGCGTCTCATTCCTGCCTTTAGAAGAAATGGCTTTAGTTTTTAACCATTAAGTATAATACTGGCTGTAGGTTGTCATATACAGCCTTTATTGTATTGAGGAATGTTCCATGGATTCTAATTTTTCCAGAGCCTTCATCATAAAGGGGTGTTGGATCTTGTCAAGTGCTTTTTTTGCATCTATGGAGATAACCATACAGTTCTTATCCTTGCTCTTGTTAATGTGGTGAATTATATTAATTGATTTGTCTTTCTCTGTTTGTGTATCCAATGTTGGTCTTTTTGTTTTTACTCTTTCAACATTTTTTTTGTTGACTGCACAATAAGAACTGTTTATCTTTATGTGTAAAGCTGAAAATATGCTCTTTGCTTTTTTTTTTTTTTTTTGCCGGTCATGGGGCCTGAACTCTGGGTCTGGGTGCTGTCCCTCAGCTCTTCAGCTCAAGGCTAGCACTCTACCACTGGAGCCACAGCACCACTTCCAGCTTTTTCTGTTTATGTGGTGCTGAGGAATCGAACCCAGGGCCTCATGCTTGCAAGGCATGAACTCTACCGCTGAGCTACCTTCCCAGCCCCTGCTCTTTGCTTTTGAAAGGCCATACCACATTTTATTTTGTTTTACTGCATAGATTTTTATGTTTCCAACTATGTAGTAATCTTGATATATTCTATTTACATATTTCAAAATGTAACTGGTGTACAAAAATGATTTAAAATTTACATTAAAAATTTGAAACCAATAGCACTCCCTCATTATATCTCTATTTCCAGATTTGCATATGACCTTCCAGAAATGTTTTCTGTACAAATCTATAAGATTCTTCAACTCCAAATGGATCAAAGACCTTGAAGTCAAAGCAGACACTCTGAAAACATTACAGGATGGAATAGGAGAAACCCTAGGTCTCCTTGGCTCAGGCCGAAATTTTTTGAATAGAGACCCGGAAACACAACAAATCAAAGAAAGGTTGGACAAATGGGACTGCATAAAGTTGCAGAGCTTCTGCAGGGCAAAGGACATAGCTAGCAAGATCAATAGAAAGCCCACGGATTGGGAGAAGATCTTTACTAGCCATACAACGGACAAGGGTCTCATATCTAAAATATACTTGGAACTCAAAAAATTAAACCCCCCAACAACAAATCCTCAAAGAAACAACTGCCCAATAAACAAGTGGGCGAAAGACTTAAAGAGAAACTTCTCTGAAGAAGAAAGAAGGATGGCTAATAGACACATGAAGAAATGTTCAACATCCCTAGCCATAAAAGAAATGCAAATCAAAACAACATTGAGATCCACTCACCCCAGTTAGAACAGCAAAAATCAAGAACTCTAACAACAACAGATGTTGGAGGGGATGTGGACAGAAAGGAACCTTACTTCATTGTTGGTGGGAATGTAAACTTGTTCAACCACTTTGGAAAGCAGTATGGAGGTTCCTCAAAAGACTCCACATAGAGCTCCGCTATGACCCAGCAATCCCACTTTTGGGCATTTACCCAAATGTTTACAAACAAGACCACACTAAAGCTACCAGCACAACTATGTTCATTGCAGCATTATTTACCATAGCTAAGATATGGAACCAACCCAGATGCCCCTCAGTAGATGAATGGATCAAGAAAATGTGGTATATATACACAATGGAATTCTATGCCTCCATCAGAAAGAATGACATTGCCCCATTTGTTAGGAAATGGAAAAACTTGGAAAAAATTATATTAAGTGAAGTAAGCCAGGCCCAAAGAAACATAGGTCCCATGGTTTCCCTTATTTGCAATATCTAGTATATATATGAGTCAAGCGGAAAAGGTCAGATAATGTGATGTCAGGAAAATGAACCCTTAGACAAGTATTTTAATGCTTTTTTCTTTCATGCATGTGTTTCTAACGCATTTATAAGACTATCTCTTTGTTGCTTTGTATGTCCCTCCCCCACAGTATAACCCCTGCTTTCACTATATTTGATGTCAGTATAACTTGTGGAGGAGAGGGGGAAAAAACAGTTGTTTAAGGATACAGGTGGACCTGATGCAACAACGAGAAGTATAAGTTGTCATGTCCAAAACGAGCTTTACAACGTCGGTCGGGGGGGAGGGGGGAAGGGGGGGAGGAGAAGGGTTGGGATTGGGCGGGAGGGGGGAGGCTGGGAAGGGATGTGAAGGGTAAACCAAAGGAGGAGGCTGCAATGCTTGGTAAGAAATGTACACATTATCCTGCCCATGTAATTGTAACCCCTCTGTACAGTATGTTCACAAATAAAAAATAAATAAATAAAAAATAAAAAAACAAATCTATAAGATTCTTATAGATCCTAGAGAATTCTATTCTTTAAAATTTGGAGTTTGAACTCATTTGCCTCAAACTATAACACTTGAGCCACACTTCCAGCCCTGCTTTTGCTGGTTATTTTTGAGATAGATTCTCAAAAACTTTTTTTTACCATAGGCTGCCTCAAATTAAGATTCTTCCACTTTCAGTCTCAAGGATGAAGAGAATGACATGAATGAACCACCAGGATCCAACTAAGAATTTCATTCTTCCTCTTTCTTTTGCTTTTTTCTCTGTTTCTCCTCTCTCCTATCTTGTTGTCTTTCCCTCTCACCTCCTGTTCTCCTCTCCCTTCCCCTCTTTCTTCCTTCCCCATCTTTTTCCTTTCCTAGCCTCTCTTCTCCCTTTCTCTTCTGATGTCTGTTTTTCTTCTGCTCTTCCCCTGTCTTTGCAGTATTCCCTTTGACATTTAGTACATGCTAATATAAGGCCCACCTATATCATCTCAAATTCTCAGAGTATGGTGACATTTACACAACAAAATATTTCAGCACACCTCCTTGTATCTCAAGCTTAATCTTCTCACACTTGACTGGGGATTAAATCAGGATTCACTAAGACTACCCATAAACTCAAAGTTGTATCTAAATACAATTCAGTTGTAAAAATGTGCAAATTCTTGTGAAATTCAGTTCAAATAAACCAGAATATGCAAACTGAAAAGGCATAGAGAAACCAGGCTTTTACACTTACATACCAGCAAAAAAAAACCGTTATAGCACAGGTTATGTATTGCTCTGCAGGGGATTTCACTGAGGCTTAGTGTGAGTGTCTGTCAAACAGACATTTACACCTTGTGTGACTGATCTCACCAACTTAGCTAATAATCAGTCCCAGAGCCTTTCTTCACAATTTGTGTTCATCCTCTTCTGTCCCTTGGACAATCCCAGCCCTTGGCCTAGCATCATTTTGAGACCAAAATGATCACATTTGTCTTCTGCTCAACTGCATTTAGTATAGCAATTGCACACAGATGTAGGAATAGTATCTGTATGATTATTTCTAATAGTTTAAATAGCTGGCGTTTGGAAGTAAGTATTGTATTCTACAAAGAAAGCACATATTTAATATTTTAATAATATAACTCCTAGTTCCACCTCTAGATCCAAAGATTTTTGTACCTCCTAATAAATTTATGTAGAAGTATTTAACATAAATTTAGCTTATAGTTAACTAACTCTGGCTCTTTATATGCCATTTTATTAGTATTATATCTTTTAAAAAGCTTATCTCCTCCAATAGACATCAGTTTTTAATCATTTTTTTCGTATGCCTTATAAACACAGCTGGGCCATTCCTTATGGAATCTTAGACTTACCATGCACTAATATTGCTTTACTCTCATCAGAAATCCATTGCATTTTTCTACCTCTACTAATGATAATACCCTTTCATTCACAAATCAAAGTTAATCCACCCTTGTATTTAGAACTCTGGCTGCTTGGTCATGCCATTGCTATGTTCCATCCGTTATAGCCAGAGAACTTTTTGATTACTAGATCATCAGATCAAACTATTTTTTCCAGATGGGATAAAAGGAAGAATCCATCATATTAGGCCCTTAGAAATGACACAAAGGTATAAAGGCACAGTTACAGTTTCTTGCTTAGGTATAAACTCTAGTTCTAGTACCTGAAATTACAGCATTGGTGCTGACTAATAAGTCAGATAGAAAAAAGAAGTTGGATGAATATAGAGAATCATATCATGCTCCTTTGTCCCTCTTTCCAAAATTCCCCAGAAAACAAGAATCTACCTATATTAGACTTTCCTGGCCTTATGCCATATTGCATGTGAAGACATTCATGAAAGTGCATATGCTATTCTTCCAAATTTTGTCTTTATATGTTCTATACAACAAATGATTTATTGCCCACACCAATTTGTTATCCCCAAGTCACTACTCTAAAGATGATAGTGTAATATGATACGGACACATGTTTTAACATTTCTGACCACTGTTGATCAGTATGGGTTGCAAAGCATGACCTTTAGCCTAAAGAATTACAATTTGGTAGGTTAAATTGTACAGCATTTATTTATTTATTTACAGTAGTAGGGATTATTGTGATTTCTACAGGCCTTTGACCCATATACTAATCTTTTCAGTTAATTCAAGGCCCATCTGTCTGAACATGACTATACTATTGCTTCTCCCTTGTTACACTTAGCTTATTTACTCCCATTATGATTCAGAGTAAGTTTTTATTGTTCAACTCTGCTATCAACTACAAGGGAAGACTTACAATTCCAGTTTTTTGAGCTGGTTTATTCTTACCTTCTTAAATGAGTTACTTTTTTCCCATCAGTAATTATAGTGCAACAGCTTTCCAAGTACCTTGGAGCTACCATCCATAATCTAAGTCTCTGCTTTTTAGACAGTTATTAAACAGTTGACAGCTGGAATAGAGAACTACCTATAGGATCAGGCATCTTTTCACATGATTCCAAAGTTGGCCTAAGAGGAAAGAATATCATTAGTCATGCATAAAGTGAGTGCATCTTTACATTCCTCCTGAGGTATGTTCCTGTACAAACAAATCTCATTTGTTTTATGTTCTGTTTTTAGTACTAGGATTTGAACTCTGGACACCACCCTTGTAGGCAGAGCCATATCCCCAATCTTACAAATCCCATTTTGTTCTGGACATTGCACATTGCTTTCCTCATTAGATATTACTCAAGACATGTTAGACCTTTCCACTCCTCTGTATTTTTCAACAAGCCTTTGTTAATCATATGTGTTAGCACTGTATTTAAATCAATTAACACAGGTTTTTCTCCAATTTCTGATATTATTTTGACATCCTAATGTAGCTTATAATACCATCCAAGCCTTGATATTGTATTGCTAGTTTCCATGAGCCATTTGCCTATTTAGTTATTTATTTTCAGTACTTGGGTTTGAACTCAGAGCTTTATACCCAAATCATTTTACCTACACTATCTCTGTAGCTGGGATACCAGTATGAACCACCATGCGTGGTTTATTTGTTGAAATATGGGAGGTTTCACTGACCTTTGTGTCCAAGCTGGCCTCAAATTATAATCCTCCTGATTTCCACTTCCCGAGTTACTGAGATTACACCAATTTTGTGCTGAGTGCCTTTTCATTAGTACTAATCTACTTTTTTAATATTTCATTAATTAATATGACTATTTTCTGCAACAGGTATTTATTCTATACTTCTTTGAATTGACAACTGACATGGTTTCAAGATATTCTCTAGGTTCCCATGTCAGAATATTCAATTATTAATGTCCAAAAATACTTAATACATGATGTTTTTGTTTTGTTATGCTAAATAAAGTACTCTCGAGTAGACAGACTATCAATCTCAGTAATGCATGCAAGGAAAGAAGATTCAACCATTTCACATAAAGTTTGTACAAACATTTTAATTTTTATCCAAATGTTAACCTTCATTGAATTAATCATCGCATTCTCTTATCTCCCCAGTGTGACAGTGTCAATTCTATAAATGCCACTTTACTGAATACATTTAAAGACTTCTCCTTTGCTGGAACAATTCCCTTGACTAACCCCTTTTCTTTCTCCATTTTCTGCTGAATCACTACCATTTTCATAGCGTCTGTGAGATTCCCTATGGGAAGCTGAGAGGACAAACTGAATATTCATTTCAATCCTTGCTTGATTTTTCACCAACACGATTACAAGAGGCAATCATGCAAAAAGTTGTTAAGATGTCTATTAAGTAGTTGAATATCTGCTCATAGTAAAATCAATCAATTATGGCTTACCTTTATCGCATATCAGCTGCTTCAGCATTGAACTGACCCAGATGCCCCTCAGTAGATGAATGGATCAAGAAAATGTGGTATATACACACAATGGAATTCTATGCCTCCATCAGAAAGAATGACATTGCCCCATTTGTTAGGAAATGGAAAGACGGTAAAATTATCTTAAGTGAAGTAAGCCAGCCCCAAAGAAACATAGGTCCCATGGTTTCCCTTATTTGCAATAACTAGTATATGTCTGAGACAAGCAGAAAAGTTCAGATAAGTTGATGTTAAGTGAAATGAACCCCAATAAGTATTCAAATGGTTTTTTTCTTTTATGCAATTGTTTCTAACATATTTATAAGTTGATTTCTTTGTTGCTTTGTATGCCCCTCCTCCATGGTATAACCCCTGTTTTCACTGTATTTGATGTTATAATTTGTGGAGGGGAAGGGAAAAAAAACAAATCATTTAAATAGGATACAGGTGCACCCTTTGCAACAATGATATGTACAAGTCATTATGTCAAAAAACGAACTTTACAACTTTGGTGGGGGGTGGGGGGTGGATCAGGTGCTGGGGGTGGGGGGATTGGGAAGGGATGGGAAGGGGAAACAAAGGAGGAGGCAACAATGCTTGATAAGTAATGTACTCATTACCTTGCCCATGTAATTGTAACCCCTCTGTACAGTATTTTCACAATAAAAAATAAAATAAAATACGAACGTGAAAAATTAACAATGAAAACATTCCACATTTCGAAGCTAATTAACCCTTTAGTGTTTCTTAGTTTAGAAGGTTAGTGTGAGAAAAGCAGCTTTTCTATTAGTTTTGTTTTTTTTCTGTTAGTCTTTTTTTTTTTTTTTTGCTGGTTGTGGGGCCTGAACTCTGGGCCTGGGCGCTGTCCCTCAGCTCTTCAGCTCAAGGTTAGTGCCCTACCAATTGAGCCACCAATTGAGCCGGCTTTTTCTGCTTATGTGGTGCTGAGGAATCGAACCCAGGGCCTCATGCATGCGAGGCAAGCACTCTACCACTGAGCCACCTTCCCAGCCCTTTCTGTTAGTCTTGTGAGAATTGTTTTTCTGAAAAGTTCCTGCTTTAGCCAGGTGGCCTAGCCCTGGTTAATTAAATTTCAGTTGCATCCTTAACTCACTAGCTTGAATTAAGACATCCTGTTAGACGCTTCTTGAATTTTATTTACACCCAATTAATTAAGCCATATACTTTTTCAGATTGTGAACTTGAGCTCAGCCAATCAGAGCAGAATGGCAGGGCCTTCTAGGTTAGGGATGAAAAGGAATAAGCCTGACTGCTGTTTGCTTGACAGAATTTTAACTGGTAACCTACACTTCTGTAGCAGTAAACTTTGCCTTGCTGAGTACCTTTTGAGTTGGTGACCTTCTGGTTGATGTCCTTATTGCTATGCAATACCTCTACATCTTGAAAGTTTTTTATTGCATACAACCCTCAGAAAGAGCAGACATGCATTTGTATCATGTACAGCCATCTGTTTAATAGTAAGCAGTGAGTCCTGCATCAACCAGTCCTGCCTCAACCACACGTATTTCCTCATTCTGCAACATTTAAAACCAAGGAGTAACATTGACCAAGTTGCACTGTAAACTCATAAACTCATAAACTGACATGTTGAATTGAAACCTCTATGTACAACTACTTAAAGATTATTTATTTTAAAAATGGAGAGTATTATCACAATCCATTTTAATTCTTACCCATACCTAAAGGAAACACATACCTAAGGGAAAAGATATTTTAATAGTAGAGTAGTCTCTAAAGAAGAATATGCTTCTTTAAAATATGCTTATGAACAACAAGACTTATGGAAAAATTTTTCTCTCACTTTTGTTTCTCTGGTATCAGTGTTTAAACTTAGGGCCTTGTGCTTTCTCATCTTGCTTGGCTGGTGTTCCACCCCTTGAGTCTTGGCTCCACATCAACTTTTGCTCGTTTTGAAGATGAAGTCTAGTTGATTTTTATGCCTGGGCAGGGTTTGAACCATGATCTTTAGGATTTCATCTTCCTGAGTTAAGGTAGGAGCCAACAGTGCTTAAGGTTTTTTCTCACTTTTATCTGAAACCTCCCTCAGAAATTTCAAGGAGGAACCTTAGAGTTTCTTTTAAGAAATTATCTGTGTAATTGTAATGCTACCTGAATTTTTATTTTATTTTTATTTTTTGTATGTTTTTTATTGTAAAAATATTGTACAGAGGGGTTACAGATACATATGCAAGGGTACATTTCCTATCGAGCATTGTTGCCTCCTCCTTTGTTTTTCCCCTACCAACTCTTTCCTCCCACCTCCACAACTACTTCCCCACCCCCACCAAAGTTGTAAAGTTCATTTTCAATATAGTGTCTTGTACATTTCATTGTTACAATGGGTCAACCTGTATCCCCATTTAAGCATTTTGTTTTTTCCCTTCCCCTCCCCAAATTAGAGAAATGTATATATAAGATGCAGGGCACCAACATCAAATACAGTGAAAACTTGGGTTATACTGCAGGGGAGGAACATAAAAAGAAACAAAAAAATCACGTTACATTATAAATATATTAGAAACAATAGCAAGAAAGAAAAACATATTTGTGTCCCTATCTTGAGGTTAATTTCACTTAACATCATCTTATATGGTCATATGTACATAGCTTTTGATCTTTTCTACTTGTCCTACTCATGTACTAGTTATTGCAAATAAGGGAAACCATGGGACCTATGTTTCTTTGGGCCTGGCTTACTTCACTTAATATAATTTTGTCCAAGTTTTTCCATTTCCTAACAAATGGGACAATGTCATTCTTTTTGATGGAAGCATATTATTCATATATATATATATATATGTATATATATATATCGCATTTTCTTGATCCATTCTTCTACTGAGGGGCATCTGGGTTGGTTCCATATCTTAGCTATGGTAAATAATGCTACTATAAACATGGTTGTGCTGGTAGCTTTAGTATGGTCTTGTTTGTGATCATTTGGGTAAATGCCCAAAAGTGGGACTGCTGGGTCATAAGGAAACTCTGTGTGGAATGTGGAGTCTTTTGAGGAACCTCCATATTGCTTTCCAAAGCGGTCGAACAAGTTTGCACTCCCTCCAACAAAGCAGTAAGTTCCCTTCTGGCCACATCCCCTCCAGCATCTGTTGTTATTAGAGTTCTTGATTATAGCCATTCTAACTGGGGTGAGGTGGAATCTCAATGTTGTTTTGATTTGCATTTCTTTTATGGCTAGAGAAGTTGAGCATTTCTTCATGTGTCTATTGTCCATCCTTCTTTCTTCTTCAGAGAAGTTTCTCTATAAGTCTTTAGCCCATTTATTTATCAGGCAGTTGTTTTTTTGAGGATTTATACCTGAAATTTGTACAATATAGAGAATAATCTTTTCACTGTGAAAGTACATTCCATAATGGTCATGTGTAACAAAATACTTGGGCTATTCTGAAATTACATGAATATTTGAAGTGCCTTTTGTAGACAAAAGAAAATTCAGATAATTATTTATTAGGTATTAAATAGATAAGACAATTTAGGGAAAATCTAGATCTTTGTGCAAATTTCAGGGATTTTTCCAATTAGGTAATATTCATGTTGGCAGGGATATTTTGAGTACATAGTGTTAAAATTAAAATATTATAAGCATTTATAAAAGCAGAAAAGGAATAAAAGCCAGATGTAAACATCATGTGCGAATTAGATCTCAATGCACAAGTGTCAGGTTATTTTAGGACTCGGAAAAAAGAGAGGTGAATGAATAACATGAATAACTGGTGACTCTGCTCCATTTAGATCTACTAGTGAGGTGCTAACAGTTTTTGTCAATTTTAAAAAGTTTCTAGAAATGCTCAACTTCTCTAGCCATAAAAGAAATGCAAATCAAAATAAGATGGAGATTCCACATCACCCCAGTTAGAATGGCTAGAATCATGAAATCTAATAACAACAGATGCTGGGGGGGGTGGCCAAAAGGGAACACTACTGCATTGTTGATGGGAATGTAAACTTGTTCAACCACTTTGGAAAGCAGTATGGAAGTTCCTCAAAGGCTACACATTGAGCTCCCCCACAACCCAGCAATCCCACTCTTGGGCATTTACCCAAACGATCACAAACAAGGCCATACTAAAGCTACCATGTAGCTTTAAACTATGTTTATCACAGCATTATTTACTATAGCTGATATGGAACCAACCCAGATGTCCCTCAGTGGATGAATGGATCAAGAAAATTATATATATATAATGGAATTCTATGCCTCCATCAGAAAGAAGGACACTGCCCCATTTGTTAGGAAATAGAAAAACTTGGGAAAAAAATATATTAAGTGAAGTAAGCCAGCCCCAAAGAAACATGGGTCCCATGGTTTCCCTTATTTGCAATAACTAATATATGTCTAGGCCAAGCAGAAAAGTTCAAAAGTTATGTACATATGATCATATAAGTTGATGCTAATTGAAATGAACCCCAAAAATAGAGACACAAGTGGTTTTATCTTTCGTGCTGTTGTTTTTAATGTACTTATAATGTACCATGTGATTTTTTTGTTTCTTTTGTATGTTCTTCCCCCCATGGTACAACCCCTGTTTTCACTGTATTTGATTCCATGCCCTGAATCTTGTATATACATTTTTCTAATTTGGGGAGGGGAAGGGAAATAACAAAATGCTGAAATAAGGATACAGGTTGACCCATTGTAACAATGAGATGTACAAGACACTGTGTTGAAAAAGAGTCTGTGGGGAGGGGAGGATGGAGAGGTTTGGGAAGGTGGGGACAGAGGAATGTTTTTCCTCTGAAAAACAAAGGAGGAGGGGGTAACAATGCTCTATAGGAAGTGTACTCATTACCTTATTTGTGTAACTGTAACCCTTTTGTACAGTTTCTTTACTATATATATATATATATAAGCTTCTAACACCGTTTCTCCAACAAAACACATGAACTTACATGTGCATGTGCACATACACAAACACACACCTGTAGACCCACATATATGACTGTGCATACACAGTCACAGTGAACAAGGGCTATAACTGTGATTGCTGTATAATTTGTAATAGGTATGCTCTATTGCCTCTCTGTACATATCCCTAATTTGCTGCTTCTAAATAGCATTTGCCAGTTATCATTACACCAGATCAGAAAAATAATCAACTTAACATTAGTTTTGATGGAAATTAGGATATATGAAACTCACCCTCAGACTCAGTCTCCGTAGATAAACAAATATAATATTACAAGTTAGACTAGTAATTCTTAACAAGTAGAGGAGAAACCAAAAGGCTACTGATACAGTGAGTTAAAGTAGATACATAAAAAAATTAGTCATTCTGGAATTCCTGTCAGACAAATCAGACCTGTTTCAGTCTCCATTTAGGATCATATTAGAACATGGATGTAACAGGTGTTTGTGCTGATGGGGAGGGTAGGCACTGTCTCAAATTCCACATAGCACAAGCCCTGTATAAACACTCAACTGCTCTGGATGAGCTGGCACACAAGCTTAACCCATTCCTACCAGGAAGCCTAAGTGTATCATTGAGGTCATAGGCTTGCATCACAGCTAAGTGGTTTTCACATGACTCCCAAGGCTAAAACTAATGAATGAGTAAATGACATAGAGCAGACTGTGTTCTTATCTGAAGTCTGAGATAACTCTAATGAATTTGTCTATGTTAGAATGAGATTTTCATTCTGCCATTATCTCAGTTGCCTTTTAAAATGCCACAATAATAATATAATGAATCATCATCAGCAAAAGATCATGTTACCATATTTATTTATTGAGTTATTATTAATGTAACATTTTACTTGTTTAGCTTTAAATTTTAACTTCTTGTTGAAGTTACACAATTGTATAACCACCACCACACTCCATATATGTTGTTAAATTTTGGAATAATTATGTTACTTCAAAAAGATCACTTGTGCCGATATTCAGTCTCTATTCCTAAAGTCAAACTAAGATCCAGGCTCATATTCTTTCTTTTTCCATGTTCGTGTTTTTCCTGGATATTTCTGCAAATTGAAATATACAATATGTGAAATTTATAACCAGTTTATTTCACTTAATAAAACTTGACCAAATATATACATGATTTAGCAGTTATCAGGACTAACTTCTTTTTATGACTTAATAATAATAAAACATATTTTGCCTATTCATCAGTTTATATTGTTTGTTACATTCTTCTTTTGTGTGTATACCAGTACTGACAAGATCCAACACCACTTTATGATGAAAGCTCTAGAGAAAATAGGAATCCATGGAACATTCCTAAATATAATAAAGGCAGTATATGATGAGTCTACAGCCAGCATAATACTTACTGGTAAAAAGTAAACACCATTTCTTCTAAAATCAGAAACGAGACAAGGATGTCCGCTCTCTCCACTCCTCTTCAATATAGAATTGGAATTCATAGCTAGAGCAATAAAGCAAGCGTCAAACATAAAGGGAATCCAAATAGAGAAAGGAGAACTAAAATTCTCCCTCATTGCAGATGACATGATCCTGTATTTAGAGAACCCCATAGACTCCACTCCCAAGTTAGTTGAACTGATTGAAACTTTGGCAAAGTACCAGGGTATAAAGTTAATCCACAAAAATCAATACCTTTTCCATGTGCCAACAAGGAGAAGAAGGGTGAGGCTGAAATCAGGGAAACAACTCCTTTTGTAATAGCCTCAAAAAATAACTAGGGGCTGGGTGCCGGTGGCTCATGCCTGTAATCCTAGCTACTCAGGAGGCTGAGATCTGAGGATCACAGTTCAAAGCCAGCCCGGGCAAGGAAAGTCCGTGAGACTCTTATCTCCAATAAACCACTAGAAATCCGGAAGTGCCACCTTGGCTCAAGCAGCAGAGCACTCGTCTTGAGCTAAAAAGCGCAGGGACAGTGCCCAAGCCCAGAGTTCAAGCTCCATGACAGACAAAAAAAAAAACTAGGAATTAGCCAAAGAAGTAAAGGACCTCTATAATGAAAACTTTAAAAACCTGAAAAAGGAAATTAAAGCAGACCTAAGGAAGTGGAAAAAAACTCCCATGCTCCTGGATTTGGAGGATTAACATCGTTAAAATGGCAATACTGCCCAAAACTATCTACAAATTCAATGCAATACCCATCAATATCCCAACTTCATTCTTTAATGAAATAGAAGAAGCAATCCAAAAATTCATATGGGATAATAAAAGACCCTTAGTAGCAAAAACAGTCCTTAGCAGGAAACAGTGCTGGAGGAATATTAATACCAAACTTCAAACTCTACTACAAAGCCATAGTAATACTAACAGCTTAGTACTGGCACAAGAACAGGCTTGAGGACCAATGGAAGACAACTGAAGACCCAGAAATGAACCCACAGACTTACAGCCACCTAATCTTTGATAAGGGAGGCAAAAAAAAAAGATGGAAGAAAGAAAGTTTCTCAAAAAAATGGTGCTGGCAGAATTGGCCATACATGTGCAGAAAACTGAAATTAGATCCTTATATATCAGAATCAATTCCAAATAGATCAAATCAAGTCCTGCACCAGAATTAATGCCAAATGGATAAAAGAATTCAATACCCTGAAAATATTACAAGGAAGAGATATGGGAAACACCAGGGCTCTTGGCACAGGACAAAACTTCCTAAGTAAAGAACCAGAATCACAACAAACTAAAGATAGACTACATAAATGGGATTACATAAAACTGAACAGTTTCTGCAAGGCAAAAGCCATAGGTAGCAAATAAATAGAAATCCCACCAAAGGGTAGAAGATCTTTACTAACTATGCATCAGACAAGGGCCTCATATCTAAAATATACTCAGAGGTTAAAAAATTAAATTCCCCAAAAGAAAATCCTCAAATATACAACAATCCAATCAATAAATGGGCTAAACACTTAAACAGACTTCTCCAAAGAATAAAAAATAATGGCCAATAGACACATGAAGAGATGTTTGATATCTCTGGCCATAAAAGGACTGCAAATCAAAACAACATGAGATTCCACCTGACCCCAGTTAGAATGCCCATTATGAATAAAACTAACAGTAACAGATGCTGGTGAGGATGAGGCCAAAAGGGAACATTACTACACTGTTGGTAGAATGTAAACTTGTTCAATCACTCTGGAAATCACTATGGAGGTTCCTCAAAAGACTAAACATAGAGCTTCCTTATATGCCCCAGCAATCCCACTCCTGAACATCTATCCAATTGACCACAAATAAGGCTACACTAAAGCCACCAGTGTGATCACATTCATTGCAACTTTATTTACCAAAGCCAAGGTATGGAATCAACCCAGATGCCCTTATTGGACAAATGGATCAAGAAAAATTGGCATGGGGACCCCGCAAGATGGCGGAGGAGAAGCTGGAATCTGAACAAGCTCTCGCATAGAAAGCAGT
>NW_012267304.1:1906818-1929734 GCF_000151885.1 Dipodomys ordii
TGGCAATACTTCCCAAGGCTATCTACAAATTCAACGCAATACCTATCAAAATTCCAACCTCATTCTTCAAGGAAATAGAAGAGGCAATCCAAAAATACATATGGAACAATAAAAGACCCCGAATAGCAACAATGAAAGAAAGAAATCATTATCCATGTTAGAAAGTGAAAAACGATTATAGAGCCTGAAGATTTAGGTCAGTGGTAGAATGCTTTCTTAGCAAATGCAAGCTGGATTTAGGCTAGAACCCTAATTATTTAGTTACTTAGTAAATTAATTAATTAAAAAATTAAAAGTCTACTATGGAATACTGTAGAAAGTTGTATATCATATATAACCTATAAAATGTAGATACTACTAAAAAGGCAAAAAGCTCCACTACCAAGTCAAAATGAAATAGAAAATCTCAATAGATCTATACACAAGATTGAATTACTAGCCAAAATCTTTCCATCAAAAAAATCTAGGTTATCCAGGTGACTTTGCTAGTTACCACTACATTTAAAGAAAAATTAGCAATGGTCTTTTACAAAATCTTCCAAAAATAGATAGGAAAAAACCTATTTTGTAACTCAGACTATATTACATAACAAAAACATAACAAAAAAGAATTGCAGATCAAAATGCACTATGAATATAGACCCAAAGTCATGAGCAAAGTATTATCAATGTTAATGCATCAATATTTCAAAAGAATTATACACAATACATAAGTGGAATTTATTATGGGTATGCAATATCAACTAACATGTTAAAATCAGTCAATGTGAATATTGGAAAAGAAAGCCATGCCCAGTCTGTGAGTCCTCAGCTGCTTAAGAATTACTTTTAGCCTAGAACATTTCCTTCCTTACTGGAAGATAAAGAGCTCTCAAAACCTGTGCTGAGCTTAGTTGTGAAGGACTATTTTCCCCCATATTCCATGCTTAGAACACTTTCTTCTGAGCTAAGTGTATGCATCAGTAGCCCTCAAATATCAACCAAGTTTTCTGTATTACAGAAACCACTGAGGAGGATTCTTTTCATTACAGAGTGTAGTAAAAGCAGTCATAGTACCTGAATAGGCTAAGTAGCAGGTCTGTTAGCAATGAAAACCAATGCAGTACTGGAGGTTGAATATTTTGCTTGAAGATGTTTTCACTTCTCTACATGTAGGTAAATGCACAATATCTCAAGTATAGTTGCCTTCTCTCAGCAACCTCTGGTTATCTTTGCCTGCCCTTTAACTTACCACATTCATGTCTGTCCTGTGGCATATTAAATAGTAAAAGTAACATGTCATATTCATAGACAATGAACTAGACATAGACCAATGGGAAAAAATCACAATGTTTTCAACAGATAGAGGAAGAAATACATGACAAAATCCAAACATTTTTCACAAAAAGCTAAGGATTACAGGAAAATGCCTCTTCCTTTAGGCATAATTCCACAACTAATATTATATCTAGTGATGAAAAACTGAAGATTTTTTCCCTAAATTCAGGAACAGGAGATGATTACTGTTCTTGTCATTTCTATTCCAAATTGTACTACCGATTTTGACAAGGCAATTTTATAAGAAAAACAAATAGACATCCATCCAGAAGGTAAACAGCCATCAGTGGAAAAATATCATACAAACCTCATCCTTCTGCAGGAAAACCAATTTAAACCATCCTTCAGAAAAGCTAAAGAAGTTGGACACTGGTGCCTCATGATTATAATCCTCAGGAGGCTAAGATGCAGAGTATCACAGTTCAAAACCAGTCCAGGAAGAAAAGCTCAAGAACTCTCTCTCTCCAAAAATAACTAGCAAAAATCTGGGCTGGACCAGGGCACCGATGTTTCAAGCTTATAGTCCTAGTACTCAGGAAGCTGAGATCTGAGGATCACAGTTCAGTGCCAGCCTGGACACGAAGGTCCACAAGACTCTTATTTCCAACTAGCTATCAAAAATACTGAAGTGGAGCTGTGACTCAAGTGACAGGGTATGATACTTGAGCATAAAAAAACTCAGGGCCCCTCTTCAATCTAGGATTAGAATGTCTAGCTACAGCAATAAGACAAGATGCAAACATAAAGGGGATCCAAATAGGGAAAGATGAAGTATAAGTCTCCCTCTTTGCAGATGACATGATCTTGTATTTAAAGAATCCCATAGACTCCACTCCCAAATTACTCAAGCTGATTCAAAACTTTGGCAATGTAGCAGGCTATAAAATTAACCCTCAAAAATCAATGGCTTTTCTATATGCCAACAATGATAAAAGTGTGGCTGAAATTAGGAAAGTGACTCCATTCGTAATAGCCCCACAAAAAATAAAATACCTAGAACTTAACCAAAGAAGTGAAGGACCTCTATGATGAAAACTTGAAAACCTTGAAAAAAGAAATCAAAACAGAACTTAGAAAGTGGCAAAAAAAAAAAAAAAACTCCCATGCTCCTGGATTGGAAAGATCAACATCGTTAAAATGGCAATACTTCCCAAGGCTATCGACAAATTCAATGTGATACCTATCAAGATTCCAACCCCATTCTTCAAGGAAATAGAAGAGGCAATCCAAAAATTCATATGGAACAATAAAAGACCCCGAATAGCAAAAACGCTCCTCAACGGAAGAACACTGCTGGAGGAATATCAATACCAAATTTCAAACTCTACTATAAAGCCATTGTAATCAAAACAGCTTAGTACTGGCACAAGAACAGACCTCAGGACCAATGGAATAGAATTGAAAACCCAGAAATGAACCCACAGAACTATAGCCACCTAGTCTTGGATAAGGGAGCTTAAAAAAATAAAATGGAAAAAAGACAGCCTCTTCAGTAAATAGTGCTGGCAAAATTGGTTAACTACTTGTAGAAAACTAAAGCTAGATCCTTATATATCACCCTGCACCAGAATCAACTCCAAATGGATCAAAGACCTCGGAGTCAAAGCAGACACCCTGAAAACATTACAGGACAGAATAGGAGAAATCCTAAGTCTCCTTGGCCCAGGCCGAAGTTTTCTTAATAGAGACCCAGAAACACAACAAATCAAAGAAAGGTTGGACAAATGGGATTGCATGAAATTGCAGAGCTTCTGCATGGCAAAAGACATAGCTAGCAAGATCAATAGAAAGCCCATAGATTGGGAGAAGATATTCACTAGCCATACAATGGACAAGGGTCTCATATCTAAAATATACCTGGAACTCAAAAAATTAAATCCCCCCCAACAACAAATCTTCAAAGGAACAACTGCCCAATAAATAAGTGGGCTAAAGACTTAAAGAGAAACTTCTCTGAAGAGGAAAAAAGGATGGCTAATAAACACATGAAAAAATGCTCAATCTCTCTAGCCATAAAAGAAATGCAAATCAAAACAACATTGAGATTCCACCTCACCCCGTTAGAATGGCTATAATCAAGAACTCTAACAACAACAGATGCTGGAGGGGATGTGGATAGAAGGGAACCTTACTGCATTGTTGGTGGGAGTGTAAACTTGTTCAACCACTTTGGAAAGTAGTATGGAGGTTCCTCAAAGACTTCACATAGAGCTCCCCTATGACCCAGCAATCCCACTTTTGGGCATTTACCCAAATGTTCACAAACAAGACCACTACCAGCACAACTATGTTTATTGCAGCATTTTTTACCATAGCTAAGATATGGAACCAACCCAGATGTCCATCAGTAGATGAATGGATCAAGAAAATGTGGTATATATACATAATGGAATTGTATGCCTCCATCAGAAAGAATGACATTGCACCATTTATTAGGAAATGGAAATACTTGGAAAAAATTATCTTAAGTGAAGTAAGCCAGGCCCAAAGAAACATAGGTCCCATGGTTTCCCTTATTTGCAATTACTAGTATATGTCTGAGACAAGTAGAAAAGGTCAGATAAGTTGATGTTAAGGAAATTAACCCTAAGATATGTATTCAAATGTTTTTTTCTTTAATGTGATTGTTTCTAACACATTTATATAAGATTATTTCTTTGTTGCTTTGTATGTCCTTCCCCCATGGTATAACCCCTGCTTTCACTGTATTTGATGTTGTTATAATTTGTGGAGGGAAAGGGAAAAAACAAATAGTTTAAATAGTGATACAGGGGGACCCATTGCAACAATGAGACTTTCAAGTTGTATGTCGTAAACAAACTTTACAACTTTGGTGGGAGGGGAGGGTTTGGTGGGGGGTTGGGGGGAGGATGGTATGGGAAGGGAAAACAAAGAGGAGGCTACAATGCTTGATAAGAAATGTATTCATAATCTTGCCCATGTAATTGTAACCCCTCTGTTCAGTATTTTCACAAAAAAAAAAAGCAAAAAAACTCAGGGCCCTGATTCCAAGCCCCAAAGCAGGCACAAGAAAAGAAAAAGAAAAGTTCTAGGGTGGAAGTGTGGCACAAGTGGTAGAGTGGTAGAATGCCAGCCAACCAAGTGTGAGTCCCTGAGTTCAAATCCCAGTATCAGAAAAGTAAGCCAAGGTAACCAGATGAAAGATTAATTACAGGACTTGGCTGTAGTACACATATAAGGGGGAAAAACACTGAAAATGGTAGGAAGGAGAGTTTTACCATCTCTCTACCACCCTTTTTACAACTTCTGGCAGTACAGTGTGGAGAGAGATATCACCCACATGCTGTCTGAATAAAAATTGTGAATTAACACTCTCTTTACCTTCTTATTCCATCTGAGTAGGCCTTCAACAAATTAGGTGTCATTATTCTACAAATCATATTAATTTCAGTCAATCTACTCAAATACTATTCTGGGTGTGTTCATGAGGTATTTCTAGAAGATGTTTAAGAATTGTCAGGGATACCAGAAAAAGAGCATAACTTGTAAACTTTCAGAAAAAGGAGGTAATGAGGGAATTGAAATTATACACTTGGAAGTTCCAATTAATCATACAAAAATTGTCATTCAAGAACTGATGGACAAGAAGATATGAGACATATTGAAAACAAAAGATAAAAATAGCAGAACAATGTCCTTCTTTGTATTATTTCAAAACTAATGAATTAAACATTTCAATTAAAAGTCCAAGTTCACTAATGGGGATTAAAACAAAGCACAGAAATTATCCAAATATAAATCGACTATGAGACTTTTTCTTCAGTCAAATAAACATAGCTAAAAAAAACAGGTGAACATAAAATGATATTTCATGCAAATAGTACACAAAAGAAATCTTAGGAGATCGGAGAAGATAGCAGAGGAGAAGCTTGGAGCTAAGCAAGCTCTCCCATAAAAACCAATATTAATATTCCAGTGGAAAATCCAAGGCTAGAGAGTCACACCAAGTGTGTTATAATACAGAGTTTGGCCAGAGAGGGAAAACTCAGGCAGCTTAGTTAAGGACAAAGATTCGAGCACCTGGATTTGCAGCGGCAGCAGCTGTGGTGGCTGTTGCTGCTGGCAGCCATATCATCAATGAGAATCCGGGGACAGAGGCACCAGAGGCAGTGTGCGAGAAGATTCTACTCACTGTCAGCAAGAACCAACAAGGAGTGCAAATTTTCATTTGGCCAACCACAGACACTTGAAGACCATGGACGGCCCAGAAACCAAAGGAAACCTGTGAGTATGCCAAAGACATCCTCACTCCTCACAGAGCAGCAGTGGGAAGGTAGCACCTTCCCCACCACCGGAAAAAAAAAACCTCCATCTTTGATACTGACACAGACCCAGCTAGAGCAGCTAGAGTAACTCAAGCCTCAGAAGAAGACAATAGGAGCCATTTCAGAGGTCAAAAGGACCTGACATGCCCAAGGCTCAGCTCCACCCCTGGGGAAATTTGACCCTCCCATGCAGAGGCTGTTCAGAGTGGCATGGCAGACTGTGAGTAAACAGAGCCAGAGGCTACCCTACCAAACTTCTGCACAGGAAACAACTCCAGCCCTTGAGCAATTGGAAACTGGTTACACAAAAATCCTAAAATTGGCTTCAGGCTGGGCTGATTGAGTCTCACAGGAATTTGCCCATTAGGGTAAAGCTACTTTGATCGCTGGCAGGCCACAGCCCAGCCTACAAACTAGCACACCTCACAGCAACTCCAAGCTAAAGGAAACAGCCACCTTACTCTATTGTGATATTCAAGTAGATCACCCTCCCACTGAACTAGCCTGGGAAGGTGACATAAGCTCCCAGGTAAGGCAGAACTTCCTTCAGTCTGCCCAAACAAACTGATTTAAGAAACCAAACAAGCCACAGGACAACTAAACACCACAAGCAAATCAGAGACTCCACCACCAATAGACTGGTTACAGAGACATGGGAGACACAAAATCCATCCCCGGCCCCTAAAAAAAATTCGAAGAACTTTTTTTTTTTTTTTGCTTTTTCATATTTTTTTTTGTGAAAAAACTGTACAGAGGGGTTACAATTACATGGGCAAGATAATGAGTACATTTCTTATCAATTGTAGCCTCCTCCTTTGTTTCCCCTTCCCATCACTTCCAAGCCCCCCCCCGCCCTCCCACCCAATCCTCCCCCACCCCCGCACCAAAGTTATAAAGTTTGTTTTCGACATGACAACTCGTACTTCTCATTGTTACAACGGGTCCACCTGTATCCTTATTTTATATTATTCCTTGGTTGCTTTGTACATCCCTCCCCCATAGTATAACCCCTGCTTTCACTGTATTTGATGTAGGTTGTCTATTTTTTTCATTTTTATTTTAGGTTTGTTTTTTGTTTTGGTGGCTTTGTTGTTGTTGTTTCTTTTTATATTTTTAATATTCTCTTTATACTCTTTTCCCTTTTGGTCCTTTTTGTTTTTTGTTTTTTGGGTTTTTTTTGCCTTGTTTAATTGCTGTTCTGTTCATCCCCAGGTCACTTATTAGACCTTATACTATATTGTGTGCATACCTAATTTAGATATTGATTACTCAATTCACAAACTCCCAGCCTTAATTCCATTAATTGTAGAATTATTTCTTTATACTTATATGATTTTTGTGTCCCACTTTAATTTTTTTTATCTTTCCTTTTTATCTTCTTCTTTCCTTCTATCCCTGCCCTTTATCTCACTTGCTCTCTCACCTTCCTTCCCTAAATTCCTCCAATCTTTTTTTTTCCTCACAATTCTCCCTAAACCTATTAATTTCTGGTCTGCTGCCCCCTTCCTTCATCTTTCTTAGTCCATTGATCCCTAGATGTTTGTTGTTGAATGAGATTGTATCTATTGAACTAGATTTTACCTGTACCCATTTTGATTGGATCAAACAATCTGTGCAACTACAGAGCTCTGGTTGATGCTTGCCTTAAATAGTGTTCTATCTCTGAATCGATTTGGCCATCATACCCAAAAGGACAGAACAAGCTGAAACCCAAGAAAAATGGCAAGTCCAGGTATTTCAACTCCTGCTTAAGACAATCAGGCAACCGAGCAGTCAAGAAATAACCCGGGGGAGAGATGGGAGGGCAAGGATGGTAAGGGGAAACAAAGGAGGAGGCAACAATGCTTGATAAGAAATGTACTCATTACTAACTTGCTCATGTAATTGTAACCCCCCTGTACATTATTTTTACAATAAAAATATTAATACAAAAAAGGAATAACTCAGAAGAGAGCTCCCAAAATGCTCTACAAACACTACTGGTAATGAAAAATTTGAAAGCCTGCAAAGGTCTCAGTGTGAGCATGATAGGGAAATGTGTGAGCATGATGAGGCTAACCAAAGATTAATACAGGAATATCACAAGTGTGATGAGGCTAATCTAAGTTGAATAGAGGAGTTACACGAGCAGGATGAGAATAAAAAAAGATTAGTGGAGGCATTCATGGAATCCACAAACAGACAGCTGGAGGAATCCAATGAGGCCACAAAGGGAATGTTGAATGAAGCTCAACAGAAGGAAAATGGGTCCAATGAAACCATAACCAATCAACTAAGGAATTTGAGAATGAACACTGAAAAGCAAATTAATGAAGTAAAGAAGTCCATAGAAAATCAAAAACAAAACTCCAACAAAGAATTTGAAGCTATCAAATCTGACCAATTAGAAGGAAAAGAAATTAAAAGCAAAGTAGAAAGTCTTGACAGTAGGTTAGACCATGCAGAAGATCAAATCTCTGGGATTGAAGACAGCCTAGAAATAGAGAAAGAACAGACAACTATTCAAAATAATTCCAAGAAATATGATAGATCTATTGAACATCCAGAAGACACCATCATAAAGCCTAATTTGAGGATAATGGGTGTAGAAGAGCACCTAGAGACAGAAGTTAATGGTCTAGGAAATTTATTTAACAGGATCCCAACAGAGAACTTCCCAAACATGCAAAAAGATAGGCTTATTCAAGTACAAGATGCCTTTAGAACCCCAAACAGACCAGACCACAACAGGACATCCCACCATCACATTATAATCACAGGATGAATTCAGACCAAGAAATGGATCCTTAAAGCTGTCAAGGAGAAAAGATCAATCACTATAAAGGGAAACCAATCAGAATACTTTCAGATTTCTCCGCAGAGACAATGAAATCAAGAAGAGCCTGGAATGATGTATGCCAAGCCTAAAAGCAAACAACTACCAACCAAGAATACTGTACCCAGCTAAACTTTCCTTCATGACAGAAGGTCAAATAAAAACCTTCCATAGCAAAGAAAAAATAAAACAATATATCTCCAACACACCAGCCCTACAATTAAAGATCTCCTATACATAGAAAACCAACAAGAGCACGATAAAAACCAAGAAACAGTCCCCAGAGAATCCAAGAAACATAGGAAGAACCAGTTGTCAAAGCCCCCAAGTAGGTGGATAACATGGCAGGAACTACCAAACACCTCTCAGTCCTAAATCTCGAAATTAAAGGACTTACCTCTCAACATTAAAGGACTTAACTCTCCAATTAAGTGACATAGGTTGTCTAGTTGGATCAAAAAGCAAAATCCATCTATCTGCTGCCTCAAGAGACACACCTTGCCCACAAAAACAAACATATTCTGAAAGTGAAAGGCTAGAATAAAATCTACCAGGGCTGGGAAGGTGGCTCAATGGTAGAGTGCTTGCCTTGCATTCATGAGGCCCTGGGTTTGATTCCTCAGCACCACATAATCAAAAAGAAAAAAAGCCAGAAGTGGTGTGGTGGCTCAAGTGGTAGAGCACTAGCCTTAAGCTGAAGAGCTGAGGGACAGTGCCCAGGCCGAGTTCAGGCCCCATGAACGGACCCAAAAAATAAATAAATAAAATAAAATCTACCAAACAAACAGCCCTCATAAGAAGGCAGGAGTTGTAATCTAAATATCAGATAAAATAGACTTCAAATTAAAATTAGCAAGAAGAGATAAAGAAGGTCATACTAACTAAGGGATCTCTCCTTCAGGAGGATATTACACTTCTAAATATCAATTCACCAAATAATGGAGCACCCAAATTTATTCAAGAAACATTACTTTCCTTAAAATCACACAGATCCAAAGACATCAATTGTTGGGAACTTTAACACACCACTACCACCTCTGGATGGGTCAATCCATCAAAAACTCAACAGAGAAACCTCGGATCTAGACAACTGCATAGACCAACTAAACTTAACAGACATCTACAAAATATTTAACCCAGCAACATCAGAATACACGTTCTTCTCAGCAGCACATGGAACATTCTCCAAAATAGACCACATTTTATGTCACTAAGGAAATTTGTCCAAATTCAGAAACATTAAAAATATCCTCTGCATTCTCTCAGGCCACAAAGAAATAAAAAATTAGAATTCAGCACCAAAAGCCACCAAAAGAAACCCTGTAACACATGGAGGCTGAACAACACACTGTTGAACCACAAGTGGATCACAAAAAAGATTAGAAAGGAAATTCAAATGTTCATGATATTCAACAAAAATGAACACAAAAATCACCACCTCCTCTGGGACACATCAAAGACAGTACTGAGAGTTTCTACATCAACAAATTGGAGAGATCTGAAACCAACAATTTAACAAGGCACCTAAAGCTCCTTGAAAAAGAGCAACAAGTTAAACCCCAATACAGTAGATGGAAAGAAATAATTAAATTTAAATCAGAATTAAATGAATTAGAGTCCAAAAAGAACCACACAAAGAATCAACAAAAAAAGAGCTGGTTCTTCAAAAAAATTAACAAAATTGACAGACCCTTAGCAAATCTTATTAGAAAAAGAAAAAAACACACCCATATAAACCAACTCAGTGATGAGAATGGTAACATCACCACAGAAACAACCAAAATTCATAACATTATAAGGGAATACTTCTCAAACCTTTATGCTAATTCAGTTTGAGAATCTGGAAGAAATGGATGAATTTCTAGCAAATATTGACATGCCCGAACTAAACCAAGATGAGTTAAACCATCTTAACAGGCCCATATCAAGCATTGAAATAGATATAGCAATAAGAGACCTCCTACCCAAGAAAAGACCAGGACCAGATGGATTTACAGCGGAATTCTACAAGGCCTTCAAAGCAGAACTCACACCAATACTCCTCCAACTTTTCAATGAAAGTGAAAGTCTACTATCAAACTCCTTCGATGAAGCCATCATAACCCTCATCCCCAAACCAGGCAGGGACTCATCAAAGAAAGAGAACTATAGATCCATTTCTTTGATGAACATCGATGCAAAACTTGTCAACAAAATTTTGGCCAATTGACTGGAACAACTCATCAAAACAGGATTCATTTCAGGGATGCAAAGTTGGTTCAATATATGCAAATCAATTAATATAATTCATCACATCAACAAGAGTAAGGATAAGAACCACATGATTATCTCCATGGATGCAGAAAAGGCATCTGACAAGATCCAACACCCCTTTATGATGAAAGCTCTGGAAAAACTAGGAATTCATGGAACATTCCTCAATACAAAGGCTGTGTATGACAAACATACAGTCAGCATTATACTTAGTGAAAAGCTAAAGCCAGTTCATCTAAATTCACGAACAAGACAAGGATGTCCACTCTCTCCACTTCTCTTTAATTTAGTATTAGTATGCCTACCTATAGCAATAAGACAAGATACAAACATAAAGGGAATCCAAATAGGGAAAGATGAAGTAAGACTCTCCCTCTTTGCAGATGACATGATCTTATATTTAAAGAAGCCCATGGACTCCACTCCCAAGTTACTTGAGCTGATTCGAAACTTTGGCAAAGTTTAACCCTCAAAAATCAATGGCTTGGGCTGGGAAGGTGGCTCAGTGGTAGAGCACTTGCCTTGCATGCTCAAGGCTCTGGGTTCGATTCCTCAGCACCACATAAGCAAAAAGAAAAAGCCGGAAGTGGTGCTGTGGCTCAAGTGGTAGAGTGCTAGCCTTGAGCTGAAGAGCTGAGGGACAGCGTCCAGGCCCAGAGTTCAGGCCCCACAACCAGACCAAAAAAAAAAAAAAATCAATGGCTTTCCTGTATGCCAATAATGACAAGAGGGCAGCTGGAATCAGGAAAGCAACACCTTTTGTAAAGCAACACAAAAATAAAATATCTAGGCGTTAACTAAAGAAGTAAAGGACCTCTATGAGGAAAACTTTAAAATCCTGAAAAAGGAAATTAAGACAGAACTAAGCAAGTAGAGAGGATTAACATCGTGAAAATGGCAATACTACAAAAGGCTATCTACAAATTCAGTGTGATACCTATCAGTATCTCAATCTTATTCTTCAAGGAAATAGAAGAAGCAATCCAAAAATTCATATGGAACAATGAAAGACCCCGAATAGCAAAAACAACCCTTAACAGAAAGAACAATGCTGGGGGAATATCAATACCAAACTTCAAACTCTACTACAAAGCCATAGTAATCAAAATAGCTTGGTACTGGCACAAGAACAGACTTCAGGACCAATGGAATAGAACTGAAGACCCAGAAATGAACCCACAGACCTATAGCCACCTAATCTTTAATGAGGGAGCTAAAGAAATAGAATGGAAGAAAGACAGCCTCTTCAGTAAATAGTGCTGACAATATTGCTTAAACACCTGTAGAAAACTATAGCTAGATCCCCCATATATCACCTTGCACCAGAATCAACTCCAAATGGATCAAAGACTTCAAAGTCACCCTGAAAAAATTAAAGGAAGGAATAGGAGAAACTCTAGGGCTCCTTGGCACAGGCCAAAATTTTCTTAATAAAGACCGAGACACACTAATTAAAGAAAGTTTGGACAAGTGGGATTGCATAAAACTGCAGATCTTCTGCATGACAAAGGACATAGCTGGCAAGATCAACAGAAAGCCCACAGATTAGGAGAAGTTCTTCACTAGCCATATAATGGATAAGGGTGTCATACCTAAAATATACTTAGAACTCAAAAAGTTAAATTCCCCCAAAACAAATCCTCAAAGAAACAAACGCCCGATTAATAATTGGGCTAAAGACTTAAAGAGAGAGTTCTCTGAAGAGGAAATAAAATGACAACTTCTCTAGCCATAAAAGAAATGAAAATCAAAACAACATTGAGATTCCACCTCACCCCAGTTAGAATGGCTATAATTTATAAATCTAATTACAACAGATGTTGGAGAGGATGTGGCCAAAAGGCAACCTTACTGCATTGCTGTTCAGAATGTAAACTTGTTCAACCACTTTGGAAAGCAGTATGGAGGTTCCTCAAAAGACTCCACATACAGCTACCCTATGACCCAGCAATCACATTTTTGGGCATTTAGCCAAACAATAACAAACATGGCCATACTAAGACTACCAGCACAACTATGTTTATTGCAGCATTATTTACCATAGCTAAGATATGGAACCAACCAAGATGCCCCTCAGTAGATGAATGGATCAAGAAAAGTGGTACACACACACACACACACACACACACACACATATATATATATATATATACATACATACACACACACACACACACACACACACACACACACCATGGAATTCGATGCCTCCATCAGAAAGAATGACACCACTCCATTTGTTAGGACATGGAAAGACTTGGAAAAAATTATATTAAGTGAAGTAAGCCAGGCACAAAGAAACACAGGTCCCATGGTTTCCCTTATCTGCAATAACTAGTATATGTCAAGGACAAGCAGAAGAGGTCAAAAGCTATGTACATATGACCATATAGCCTGATGCTAAGTGAAATGAACTCCAAGATAGGGACACAAGAGGTTTTATCTTTATTGCTTTTATTTTTAAGGTACTTATCAACATACTATGTGATTTTTTTGTTTCTTTGTATGTTCTTCCCCCATGGTACAATCCTATTGTCACTCTATTTGATTCCATTGTCCTGTATCTTGTATATACATTTTTATAATTTGAGGATGGGAAGGGAAATAACTAAATGTTGAAATAGGGATTCAGGATGAAGCATTGTAATAATGAGATGTACAAGACAGTAGGTTGGAAATGAACTTTACAACTTTGCAGGGGGGGGAGAGAAGAAGGGAGGGGAAGGAGGAATTGGGGAGGTGGGGAGGGAAGGGATGGTAGGGGGAAAACAAAGAAAGGTGAAACAAAGCTCGATAGGAAATGGACTCATTACCTTGCTTGTGTAACTGGAACCCCTCTGGTACAGTATCTTTAATATATGTGTGTGTGTGTGTGTGTGTGTGTGTGTGTGTGTGTGTGTGTGTGTATCTTGGATGACTATACTGATTTATCACATAAAGCAGAGCATATGACAAAAATTGTTTCATACACAAGACTTTGGTCTATTTAGAATGTCAATGCATGCTATGACATGGATATGTGTTCTCCCCAAAAGCTCATATGAAGAAGGCTTGTTCTCCAATACAAACAGTGTTCAGAAGTTGGGCTTTAGGAAGTTATTGGATCATGAAAGCTCTGCCTTGATGAATAAAATTCAAAGTTTAAACAACAGACTCTTGGCTGGGTGCTGGTGGCTCACAGCTGTAATTCTATCTACTCAGATTGAAGCCAGAACAGGCCGAAAAGGGCAGGAGATTCTTATCTCCAATGATCTACCAAAAAGCCAGAAATGGAGCTGTGGCTCAAAGTGATAGAATCCTACCCATGAGCACAAATAGCCAGGGGCAGCATCCAGCCCTGAGTTCAAGCCCCAAGTCAGGCCCCCAAAAGTGGAGAAGTGGTGGACCTTTGGAAGGTAGGGACCGGTTAGGGGAAGTAGGTCACTGAAGCACTTGTCAGAAAGATATTCCTCATCCCTATACTTATCCTGTTCCCCTCTCTGATTCTGTCTACTATGAATAAGGTGAACAGTCTCCACCCCACACTCTGGCTTCCATGTTATTGTGCCTCAGGTCAAACCTAAAGTAGAACGAGCCAGCTGTGAACTGAGATCTCTGAAACACACAAAATAATTCCTTCTCATAAAGAATGGTCATAGTGACCAAAAGCTAATACATCAAGAAAGTATTACAATTATAAGCTTTATGGATCTCAACCCTACCCCCAATACATGAAACACAAACTGATGGAATTGAAGAGAGAATACTCCATAGGAAATATAGTGTGAGATGACACAAAGTATCAGACTCTGCACAGAGGAGATTGACAGCTGTTTATTATCACATCCCTGGGGGATAAGAATGGTGCCTGCCATGCTGTGTCAAAGGGAACAGTGGTAACCAAAAAAAGTTGCGGGAATAGACATCATAGTAACAAAAAGATGGCAAGCACCTTAATATGATGTGACTGGCTTACTTGAATAATTTTGTAGGCTGGTAGAGAGATGAAAATTGTTAAGTAGATGAATGGATAAGGGCTAGCTAGTTACTCTACTAGAAGAATCAGCTACATGGAGAATTATTTGCACTGGATAGGCAGACATTGAGCTGGACTTTGGGAAATCAGTCAGGCCTTTCAGGCTTTAAGTGTCTCAAAGAGGTGAAGGCTAACTTGCGATTTTAAGTGGTAATATGTAGATGAAAGGCCTGTGTAAGGGTAGCTAAAGATTAAATGCCATCCCTTTCTAAACCCTACTGAGTTTTTTTTAAGAAATGAAAGAGCAGATGGTAAAATTCATGTGGAAATACAAAAGACCAAGAATGGGTAATTTTGACAAAGAAGAACATATTTGGAGGCCTCATATCCATTGACAAAAGTTACCGCAAAACTACAGTAACTCATATAATGACAGGTATATAGATCAATGTAATATAATCAGGTACTCAAGAGCTAAACCTATACGGCTATAGTCAATTGACTTTTAGCAGTGGTATCATGATCATTTAATGGAGGAAAATCTTTCAAAAATGGTATGAGGAAACAGGATATACATATGCAAATAATAAAATTATACCACCATATACCTTATTGTATACTAAAATTAACTCAAAATAGATTAAAGGTACAAAGAAAAGAAAACTAATTCATAAAATTCAAATCAGGCACAGGTAGATTACACATATAATCTTAGCTACTCAGGAGGCTGAGATGAGAATCTTGGCTTGAATCTAACTCTAGAAGGAAGGTCTGTGAGACTAATTAACCACCAGAGAACCAGAAGTGGCACTGTGACTCAAAGTGGTAGAGTGGTCTTCAGCAAAAGAGCTTAGGGACAGTATCCAGTCCCTGATTTCAAGCCCCATGACCAAAAAAACTCCCACAACCTTAACAAGGAAATAAAAAGTAAAAAGACAATGTCTAGAAGGCACAAAAAATCATGTGGCCTAACATCATTAGTTACTTATAAAAATGCAAATAAAACTACAATGTGAAAACCAGGCTTGGTCACTCTGTAATTACAGCTACATGGAAGGTAGGGATCCAAAGGATCACTGTTGAAGGCCAGAATGGGCTAAACATTAGCAAAACTCTATCTCAACTACACATGGTGTTGTGTGCCTATGAAAGTGTCTTTAAATAGAAGGACCAAAGTCCAGATTGGACCAGACAAAAATATGAGACTGTATTCAAAAATAATGACAGCAGAGAGGGCTGAGAGCCAGCACAAGTGGTAGTGAATCTACCTGATATGTGCCAGGCCTTGAGTTCAAACCATGAGAGAGAGAGAGAGAGAAAACCAGAGAGCTAGAGACAAAGAGACACAGGGACAGAGAGAGAGGCAGAAATAGAGAAAGAGAGAGAGCATTTGACAATGATTTGGGGAAGTTGAAATTCTCATGACTTACTGATAGGAATGTACTGACATGGAACATAATTTGTCAGTTCCTCAAAAAGCTAGACATGGAATTATTATATGATCCAGCCCCTTTCACTCCTAACAGTACATTTAGTCCAAGAAAACCATCAGGCTTTTAGATAAACAAAATGTGATATATCAAGAATGTTATCTAACTATAAAAAAGAGTATTAATATGTGCTTAGCTGCCCCATGGGTGGACCTAAAAGATATTCTAGCAAGCGAGAGGTCACACAAAATGTCACATATTATATGATTTTTCATTGACATTAAATATTCAGAACAGGTTAAATCAGTTGAAATAGAAACCAGAATAGTGATCTCTAGCAGCTATAGGAGGAATGCAATGGGGAAAATAGCTTAAAGAATACAGTTTCTTCTTGGGATGAGGCTTTATTTTGAAACTAGGCACAAATGATGGACTGCACAGAACTGAGAATATACCAAATACCACTAAAGTGTGTTCTTTAGAACTGTAATTGTTATCCGGGTACCGGTGGCTCACGCCTGTAATCTTAGCTACTCAGGAGACTGAGATCTAAGGATCACTGTTTAAAGCAGCCGAGGCAGAAAAGTCTGTGAAACTCTTATTTCCAACAAACCACTGGAAAACTAGAAGTGGCACTATGGCTCAAGTGGTAGAGCGCTAGCCTTGAGCTGAAGAGCTGAGGGACAGCGCCCAGGCCCAGAGTACAAGTCCCATGACCAACAAGAAAAAAAACTGTAATTGTTATGTTCCATTCATTTTAACAAAATAATAATAAAAGAGAAAATGTGATGATTATTAACTCTGTGTCAACAAATAGGCTGTGAATTGATTTCATTTAGGAAAATGCATCATTTAGGAAAGCTTTATGAACTGAACCTAATCAACACTGGGTACTGAATAATCCTAAATTCCTGGAAATGCCACTAAATTTTACAGTAGCTATTATAATCTTCGAGGAGTTACTAAACACAAAATGGAGGAGAAATAGTTACACTTCAACCTAAGAATTTCCTTGCCGGAATGCTGAGTAATCACATAACTCATTGCCCTAAAACATTGAACATTGGTACTCCAGCACAATCAATAATGATTTTAAATTGTCTTTTGACACTTACAAACTGACTTGACAAAATGAGACCCAAGGGACCAACCCACTTAAACTACTCAATATGGCCTAACATAAAAGCAAAACAGGGTCTTATGGGATTGAAATCCTTTAGAAAGTCATATATAGGAGCAACAATCCTTATTGTTTCTCCATTTAGCAGTCCAAGTCAGCTATTCTTAAATATGCAAAGAAAGAATGGTGCCTCTCAATGTATTACTGCTGTTTTAGCATCTGAAAGACTAGTCTCCCCCATTAAGCCCTCCATACCCAATATTATTGAGATTACCAATTCCATTCAATCAGCTCCTGGAAAAGACTTTTGCTATTATAGATTAGGCTACTGTGTTCTGTCAAGTGCTCATATATGAAAACTGTCTCTCAGTACAACTCCACTTGCCTAGGGTAAAGGGCAAATAATCCGGCCATTCCATACAATCTTTACAGGTACAATTTTAATTGTATTCATATTTGTTTAGGATCAGCAATATGGCATTACCTACTTTGTGAATAGTTACATTCAAAACTCTTAGTATGTGCAAATATTCCTAAAGACGTTTACCAAAAGTGTGCACATAGCACAATGTCCTGCCACCTAGTATACATTTCTGACAATTTGGTAAACCAAGTGCCACTGCATCACTGACACTGTAAAGAATAGATATTACAGCAAAAAATTCTGACTTTATTACAAAATAACGTACTGTACTTTACAAGAAGTTAAATGATTTTGAATTCATTCACCATAAAGAAAAATGTTTGAGAAGATAGATATGGTAAACCTGGCTCAAACATTACCAAATGGGTACATTATCAAAACATCACAGGATACCACCCTAATACATACATTTTTAAAATTTTTATGAATCAATTCAAAATAAATTTTATTTTTAAAAATCACAGTTCATTGCAATACAATCTCAACATCTGCAAGGACCTTCGGGCTCTGGGGAGAAATACTCATCAGTTACAAATTTTACTTAAAACCTTCCAAGGCTGTTACATGAACATTGGCCCACTTCGAATAAGGGTACCTCCACACCTCCAGCAAGTCATTTGCATGTGTGTATATTGCAATGATAACAGGCCTTCCTGCTATCTTCTTCTGGAGACCACCTCACTACAAAGGCATTAGCAAGCTGCTGACATGCCTCCATAGAATCTCTAGACCTGGAATGAGTATATAACAGTTACTGACTGGGTAACTGGGTTTGAACTCAGGTCTTGCACTCTCTCAGCTTGCTTCCTGGGTTGGGAGCAACCACTTAATGCACACCAGACATTTTTATGCTGGTTATTTTGGAGATGGTTCTGCCAGAACTGGCTGCCAAATGTAATCCTCTGGATGTCAGCCTGCTGAACAGTTAGGATTACAGGTGTTAGAAAGCAATGACCAGCTGTATGTGATTTTAATTGATGTAAAATGAACTGAAAGTACTCACATTACCTCCTGAAAGCCATATCTTAGAACAGAACTATCCTTGCTGCTCATCCCAGTGTATCATCTCCCCCAACTTTCCCCTGAACAAACATATCCTTTGGTGGTGGAAGATATCCTGAGACCAAGGGCACATCTGATACTGACACCAGTGAGGAAAACAGATACTCTTGAGACCTTGAAACTCCTCCATCAAAATATTGTTCACCTACCCTGTCCGCATCTCACCCCATTTCCATTTGCCACCTCTGTCTTCACTCTTTCTTCCTGATATTTAAAGGGACCCTAGTTGTAAGTGTTGCATGCCATATCCCCTTCAAAAGGGCTGAAGGAGACTTGATTGCCCTTCCCAAGCTTTCTTCCCAAATAAAGCCTGTTGGTCCATTGAATTTTTCCTTTTTGCCATTTTTATTTCCTCACATTTTGGTGATGAAACCTGGGGCAGATCCTTAAGTGGAGAATCTCCTCCTCATTTGAAGCTAGTGCTCCTGCTCTCTCTCTCTCTTTGTGTGTGTCTCTCTCTGTCTCTTTCTCTCTTTCTCTCTCTCTTCTCTCGCTCGCTTGCTCTCTCCCTCGCTTGCTCTCTCACTCTCTCTGTCTCTCCCATTCCAGCAATATCATTCTGAGAGACAACCAGTCCCTCAGGCTTACTTTGACTAACCAGCAGCTGATAATGATTAACCCAAAGAAGGCTTCATCCCTGGTGTGTCAGTCTCCTGCAGCCTCATTGGCACATAAGCAAAGTTAAGCCTTGACCTAGGCTTATATTAAGTTGACTGATAAACTCAGTTTTAACTCCATTGTTCCTTCTGCCACCTGACTTTGTCTCAAACTTCAGACCAACGCCATTCGCCATTTTGTCTCCTACATCTACATCCTGGCATTTTGTCCTTTTACTCATCAGTGTGGGTAAGAGCCTTCCCTTCAGCCAGGCTCAAAGATCTTTGGTTCTACCTGTAGGTACCTTGGGAGTTATGACCTCTTTTCTGAACCTCAGGTGTCCGCTTTGGCATCAAATTGGAGATATCCCTTTGCCCATCAAAGGATTTTTTTGTTTCTGCTGGCAGAATTCTCCTTCAGGGATCACACAGTATTCAAAGCCTCTAAATTCTTCCCTTACTTCTGGTTCCCAAATGTATGTTCCAATTACCTCCCGTGTTGGCTGTCTCATAAAGAATTTTAAAACCTTAGAAATTATATTGCCTCTCTGCCTTCATTTGGCCCCAATACCAATTGGATAAACAACTTCTTACAAAAAAAATGGCAAGTGGGGGGGCTGGGAAGGTGGCTCAGTGGTAGAGCGCTTGCCTTGCATTCATGAGGCCCTGGGTTTGATTCCTCAGCACCACATAAGCAAAAAGAAAAAAACTCCAGAAGTGGCGCTGTAGCTCAAGTGGTAGAGTGCTAGCCTTGAGCTGAAGAGCTGAGGGACAGCGCCTAGGCCCAGAGTTCAGGCCCCACGACTGCAATCAAAACAAAATTTTAAAAAAATGGCAAGTGGTCAGAAGTTCCCTATGCCCCAGGCTTTTTCTTTCTTTGCTCTTAACTGTCATTACATTCTTCATGTTCTACACTACAGATTTTCTTAGCTGAAACTGTCCCTTCTAAACAAACTCCCTCTTTGTAGACCCTCCTTCTGCACTTCAGATTCTCTTAGCTGACAGCCTTCCAATCCTCCTCAGTCTCCACCACCTGCTCCCTCCAATTCTTCTTCTTCATGAAATTATAAAACTAGATCGGAGCTCCTTGAAGGGACAATTTTTTTCCTCCACATTAAATGTATCAGCCAATCTTTCCCAGATATTTACAAAAAAATTCAAAAATGAGAGCAAGATTCCCAATCACACCCACAGGACCTACTTAATGTGGTCTTTAACCTACTTAATGTGGTCTTTAAAGTCTTTATCAATTGTTATGAAAAGGTGAAAAAAGACAAAAAGAGAGACTTCTTAAAGTCCCAACTCTTGGCTACAACTATGCAGACCTAAGTAGACCACCTCGAAGTGGGTTCAGGTTTATCTGCTCCTACTGGTGACTTTCCACTGGAGCAAAGGAGGACATTGGGCAAGAGCTTTACCAAACCCACAGCCTCCCTCTTAGCCTTGCCCACTTTGAAGTACATGGGAACATGGAAAATGGATTTCCCCCAGGAGTGAAATCTCACCCAGATCTGGAGATCTTCTTTCAAGTACTAGAATGAGGAGGCCTCCGTTGTGCCCCCACCCCCACCCACAAGGGCTTCCCCAATGGTGCATCTGAAGAACCTAGGATCACCATCACTGGGACAGTGATTAGCCAGGCTGATCTACACTGGGGTTAGTCTCTCTCTTACTGAAGGGTTAAATTTATGGATTTCTGAAATTTATCTCAATTTCTCCATTAGCCTCAGTGTCTCACTTTAAGTAAAAAGCAAAAAAAAAAATCTTTCACTAAGTCATGTTTGACAAGCTGGTAACTGTTCAGTTTAGTATAAACTCTGTTAAAGGTTGATGACAACTCTGAGGTTTATCATGAGCTGTGCTGACAAGCTGTTAGCCAGAAGGCCTTGCTAACAGTGTTCTAAATGTATTCTGTTCTTGGTTATCTATGTATGTTTAAGAGTGGTGATTCTGTTTGCAGGTGGCATAAATACAGAGTATTTTCTGAGACTATTTATTCAAGTTTAAACTCTTGTAAGAGTTATTTCAAAATATAAATTAAAGGAAAAATCAGTAAGGAAATAAGGTGAAAAGGAAAGGGTGTTTAAAGATGGGCTGTGAAAAGAGAATTGAAAACAACAGAAAAATGGTTTCCTTTGGATAAGAGAAGATTTGGGAGAAACTGTCTTAAATTTTTATTCCAAAATGGAAAAAAGGAGAAATTAAGACAATTTACAGAATGTTCAAGCAAGTAGCAGATGTTGTGTCTTGAGTTTTATTTATAAGATATAGCTCATAAAATGGCAAAATTGACATGTAATTGCCTATGATTTAAAAATTGATCTTAGCTTTTTCCTGATGTCAAAATTAATACACTGATGTAAAACTACTGTTACCATTACTCCTGCTCCCCAAGTATATAAGCCTCCTTGGAAGCAATGCTGGAAAAAAGCAATCTTTCATCCATGCCTTTCTCATTGTAGCACCAAAAAGATTTAGTGGCATCAGTAATGATGTCAATCTTAATTAGTATACAATGGAAATAACTAAATTGTTTAATCAGTTGTTGTTTCAAACTCCCACATAACTGCTCTTAAGTCTTTTGTCATTGCAGACTCAAAGAGAAGTTCCTGACCAATGGCATCACAACTATCAGGCAGCAACCCAGAAGCATTTGTCTGCTCAAAAGTTTAAAACCTGACTTTTCATCCCATGGTCAGCAGAGAGTAGTCAGACAATGCAACAGCAACCATCCCCTTCTCTCTTATGCTTTTCAAGAGACAGGAATAATGGAAAATAAGCACTGAATTATCTTCCTTCCTCTTTCCCCTGAGCAAACATACCCTATAGTCTTGGAAGAGAGCCTGAGACCAAGGACACATCTGATAATAACAGCTCTGGTGGAACTAGATGCAGTTCAAACCTTGAAACCCTCTACTCATGATGGCTTTCCCACCCTGCCTCCATCTCATCCCGAATCTATCTGCCTCCTAGATTTTCCTTTTCTGCCAAATATTTAAAGGGACCCTAGTTGGTAAGGGGAGAGTGGTGTGTGCCATTTCCCCTTCAACTGAGCTGAAGGAGATTTGGCTGTCCTTCCCAGGCTATCCTCCCAAATAAAGCCTATAGGTCTGTTGATTTTCACCCTTTCTACTTTTTTGGTTTTTTTTACATTAACTATGCTAAAATATCCAAATTATCTCTCTGTTGGGTCTTCGTCCATCCCGCGGAAGACAGACGGGGTTCAAGGAAACGTAAGTGCACCATTCTCCCCATTCCCCAGCCTCCCTTACAGTCAGACCCAGCGGGGAGTCAAGTCAAGCAGGAACTCGTTTATTACCACACAGCAAGCACTTTTTAAAACAAAAATCTGCTTGGATGGAAGGGGAGGAAAAGGAATCAACCAATCACTGTAGAGGTCACCCTATCATGTGTGTAAGCTTTCTATACTTTCCCTGCTGTCCACGAGCTGTTCACATACTGATGTCACTTCACCTGATTGTGGTATCCAGCTTTTGACCTTTTCTGCTTGTCCTACTCATGTAGTAGTTATTGTAAATAAGGGAAACCATGGGACCTATGTTTCTTTGGGCCTGGCTTACTTCACTTAATATAATTTTTTCCAAGTCTTTCCATTTCCTAGCAAATAACAAAATGCTGAAACAAGGATACAGGATGA
>NW_012267304.1:1936440-1958251 GCF_000151885.1 Dipodomys ordii
CAAAACAGTGCAGTGTTTGCGGTCACGGAGATTTCCATAGATTTCCATTCTTTGCTTTCACCTGAAAGGACAGCCCAGACTATATTAACTGGGGATAACTTGGTATCTTTTCTCCTGGTCCCTGATTAATTGTCTTTATTCACTAAAAAGAAAGGGAGCTTGACCATGAAGAAACTGAAGAAGCTTCAGGCAAAGAGGAAAAAAAGGAAGAAGATGAAAATTGCCAACAGGAAGAAACACCAGAACTGATCTGGTGTCAGCAGAAGGTGGCCTCTAGCAGGATTCTAAGGTACTGCTTTATAACTTTCAGCATTACCTAACCATTCCTCTCATATACCTTTACTGACAGCTTTATGCTTTGAAATTTTCTGTGTTAACTCAATGCAAGTTGAAACTCTTGACTTTATAAACCCAAATTCATAATGTATTCATATAGAGCATAAACTGAAGTCACATATTCTCAAATGGATTTTCCAGAGCAAGTGGTGGAGGCCAGTGTGGAAAGGTCACCAGGAGAAGCTGGACCTCCATTGCTCAGGCACAGAAATATTTTTTATTTTATTTTTTGTCAATGGCCTGAACTCTGGGCCTGGACACTGTCCCTCAGCTCTTCAGCTCCAGACTAGTGCTCTACCACTTGAGCCATGGTGCCACTTCCAGCTTTTTCTGCTTATGTGGTGCTGAGGAATCGAACCCAGAGCCTCATGCATGCAAGGCAAGCACTCTACCACTGAGCCCCCTTCCCAGTCACAGAAATTTAGTTTTTTGTATGGACAGTGCCTTTGAGAGAGTTGACTTTTGGCAGTGTGGTCAAATGTTAAGGATTTCAAGTGAGTCTATACTTTATGGCCAACATACAAACATTAAGAATAGCTTTTTTTATTACATAGAATGTTCAAACAAATTTTGCTGTTTATTGCTAAATTGCAAATTGTCTTCTATTCTTTACTCCTCTCTCCATCTCTTTTTTTCTTAATTTTAATATCAGCAAACATGTGAGTTTTGTTTCATGATATGAAAACCAGAATTTCAGGGAATATATATGGTCCGTGCAAAAAGCAGTCAGAAAACTTAATTCACACCAAATTTCCTCTAAAATAAGCCATGGAAATTGACAGTAGTGAACAAGAGCACACAAGGGTGATTTGATCAGATAATCAACACCAGCAAATTCCTAGGATACCTAAGCTGTGCCACAAGAGGAAAAGTTTAGTTTTGCCTTATTGAGATAACATATATGGAAGATTCTTAGATTCAGGTAGTCTGTAGAGCAAGTGTATGGCTTACAAATGTTGTCTCTTACTTTATCCTACAGTTACTAGACAGAGAAGAAATGAATGGAGAAATAAAGAAGTCTTTATTGTTCATTACTTTTCTACATTTAAACTATCCCAGAAAAGAATGTTTTCTCCAAAGTTCATCCCATAAAAATGACAGTTGACTTTATGGCGACCTTTTGCATATCTGATTTCATTTATTCATGTTAGAAATAAAAGCTTGTTTGGAATGCATAAACTGATATTCTGCTGTTTTTTAATGTGGACAATAACGTAGTGTCTTTTCTTGGTTTATCTTTGCAGGATTTTTGTTATGTTTTGTATTGTTTTTTTTTTCCTTTTGGCTGTTATGGGACTTGAACTCCACCTTATACTTGCCAAGAATTTTCCCTTGAGCTATGACACCAGAACTACACTTGTTTTTTCTAAAATGGATCACTTTCCACTCTTCTGTAGGAGTGTTTTAAATTTTGACCTAATTGTAAGCACAAAGATTGTACATTTTTGAGAGTATATTTTGCCTTTTTATGTTAGTAGGTAAACCCAAATAGGACAGAGAATTTTGGACTAGGGACCAGACTAAAGTCCTTGATTAAAAGACATTCTAGAATGATCTGTTTATTTCCTAGGGTTAATATAACAAATGGCAGTGAATTAGGTAGCTTTAAACAATGGAAAATTTTCACATTTGTGAAAGATCTAGATCTGAAGTAAAGTTGATGTCATTGGTTCTTCCTGAAGGTTGTAGGAGAAATACCTCATTCTGTGTGGGTATGGCTCAAAACTTTAATTCTATCTAGTCTGGAGGTGTGAGTATCATTGTATGAGCTAGACTGACAGAAATACCCATAAGATTCCATCTCCAATTAACCAGCACATTTGGAACTGGAGGTATGTTGCAATAGTAGAGCATCAGCTGTTGAATTCCTGATACTATCAAAATACTGTAATATTCCTTGCCTCTGCTAGTTTTTTTGTAGTTGTTACTAATTTTTGGTACATTTTTACTTTCAAATTCAAGTTTTCAATCTGTTGTCCAATGTTAACATAGTGTTTTCCCTTGTGTAACTATCTCTGTGTCCCTTCTTTGTGTGAACCTAAATCATACTTGATTGAGCACACACATTAATCCAGCACAACTTCATCTTAATTTGGTTACATGTGAAAATATTCTAACCCCCAAATAAGGTCACAATAATAGGTCCTGGGTGTTTGGAATGTTACATATCTCTGGAGGACACCATATAATTAAATAAAAAGGCCAGGTGGTAGAAATGAAATATGTATATGGGTAGAAAGCTAATGACAGGTAAAAATATAAATTTGAATTTATCTATGAAATTTACATTCATGTAAAATTATATTGACTGTGTGTACAAATTTATAGTGAGAAGTGTGTAAAGGAAGGATGCAAGCATATTCAGCATTCAAAAAATACATATAATATGGACACCTATTTAGAACAGTTAAATTTTGAAATAATTTAATTGGGAAGTAAACTTTGGTTCTGTTTATAACCTTATGTTCTTAAGTTGAGTGGCAGGTGCATGGAAGTAGTATTCCCTACACCTTTGTGTAGGTCAGAAATATTTCCAAATGAGGAAGCAAAACAGAGGATATGTGCATAATAGGTGTCTAAGGAAAATAAAGTGAAGTTTTAGTTGACCAGATGAGAGAAAGGAAAGGCCAATGATTTAAAGATAGTCCTGGTTTCTACATTTAGTTCATGCTACATGGATGCTTGCTAATTAGTAATACCTTTCAGGTATCTTTTCACATACTTTGTGGTTCACATATTCTACTGTGTATTAACAGTGTTTATGTATGTGTATCTATCTCTCCATCCCTAGAAGATAAACTTCTAAATAACTGCAGCCTTACATGGTTATATTTATCTGTCTCTTCTAAAACATCTTCACTGCATATTTTTAAATCAGAGTTGGAGTTTTGCCTGGATTAGTTACCCTTTCCTAAGCCACTTCTGTCTAGAGACATTGGTACCTTTTTTCCTGGGGCTTTTTCTTTGAGATTTTGCCAGTTGTGGGGCTTGAAGTCAGGACCTGGACACTGTCCCTGAGCTCTAGCTCAAGGCTAGCACTCCACCCCTTGAGTCCAGCTCTACTTTCGATTTTCTAGTGGTTAATTCAAGCTAAGAGACTCACAAGCTTTCTTGCCCACGCTGGCTTTGAACCACGATCCTCAGCTCCTGAGTAGCAAGGATTACAAGCATGATCCACCAGTAAATCTTTTCATGTATAAATTATTTTTTGTGGTAGTAGAGGAAGCCAACCATCCACTGTCACCCCTGGTCCCAGTGGAAACTTCCTAATGTTTTTAACCAATTATACCAATCTATCCCTAAATGACAGGTTGTTAGAAGAAATTGTCTTCCTGCATTGCCAACTCTAAGCTTGCCAAAAGTGGAGGTGGAGTTTCTGAATATTATAAGAGGATGTGATCAACAATTTGAAGCTGTCAGTTTGTGTGTGTGTGTGTGCGTGTGTGTGTGTGTGTGTGTGTGTGTGTGTGTGTGTGTGTGTGTGTGTGTGTGTATGAGTCTGTGTGTTAGTCCTGGGGCCTGAACTCAGAGTTTTAAGTGCTGTCCCCACACTTTTCTGCTTAAGGCGGGCACTCTACCACTTGAGCCACAGCTCTACTTCCAGCTTTTTGTTGGTTAATTGTGGAGATAAGAACCTTGCCACAGCTGGCTTTGAACTGTGTGATCTTCCAATCTCCTCCTAAGTAGCCAGAATTACAGGCATGAGCCACTGGCCCATCTAAAAGCTATAAACTCTAATAGTACCCAAAAGAGATAATACAAACAATAGGGAGCAGTGGACAGGAATAATAACATGATAGTGGGACTCCCAAGATTGTATAGACCAACCAGCCTATGAGTAAGCCAAGTTTCTGAGGAGGCATTACAGTAAGATATGAGAACTAAGAGGTAAGCATTTCATGACCTTGGTGATTGGCTACCTTAGTGCCTGCTGAGACATAAGCTCAACATTTTGTCATTAGCCCACATTCTAGAGGCTCCAATGCTGCTCTCTTCTAGCTTCACCTCTCTACAAGTAGCCAACAGTCCAGAATTAGGATCAAGGGAACATGAGTCCATCCCCCACTCCCAACCATATTCCAAGTACCAGGAAGCCTAAGTTTGCTGTCCATTTAGACTTAAGCCCCAAATGTCTTCTCTGAGTCTGTGCTTCTGCACTCTGTTATTACTTCTAATAATTTAGTTTTTACTGAATTCCTTAGGCCTATATACATGTACATAATCATATATATATTATCTTGTGTATATGATCATTTCATCTGTCAGTTAAAATATTTTGTTTCCTCATGCTATGTTTTGTAATTAGTTTGTCCCCCACAAAGTTCAAGAGCTGGAAACCTGGCCTATAGGGTGGTGGTGTTGAGGTTGTGGGACCTTTAAAAGGTGGGACTTAGGGGAAGGTAATTTGGTTATTGAAAGCCTACTCTCACAAATGGATTAATGCTGATCTGACAGGGGGAACTGAGACTTGAAGGCCCAGGTTTTTTAAGGATGTGCGTTATCCAAAAGCAATCCTGGAGCTCACTCAGTTTCTTCTTTACTTCCTCTCTTGCCAGATAATTTCTCCCATATGTACCACTCATCACTCTCTCAGCAAGAATACCATCATCAGATATAGCTCCATAAGCATGGATAAGAAGCATTAGACAGTATAAAAACGGGTTCTTTACATCTTTCTCTGTTTGTGGTATTATGTTACTAGCAAAAGAAAATGAGTTAATATACTTTGCAATTGCATACCTCCCACTTGCATACCATAGAGTGATTCCTATATAAGTATCATTATAGAAGGCCCTGATTATCTCTAATAACATTTTGTTCTAAAGCCTAATTTTCTGAGATTAACACAGATGCTCCATCTTTTTTTCAGTTTCTTTTCAAATTTTTTCCTTTCAAACTGTATTTATCTCTGTATTTAAAATGTCTCCAAACCTGCAGCAGCTACTCTATGACTAAGTAGAAAGGTAACCCTTGCTTGAATTAAGGTAAATGACTATGATCTCTGGGCATGGACTAAACAAAAATTTTTGGTTGATAGAATTTTATACCATATATATATATATATATATATATATATATATATATACATACACACACATATATATACACACATATATATATACACACACATACATATGCCCTTAATCAGAAAACTTAGACTCAAAATATACAAAGAACACACAAAGCTGAATAACAAATACAAATTCTTATTAAAATGAACAAAAGCCTAAATAAAAATTTATGAAAATCTGTATAAATAGCCAATGAGTATAAGAAAAAAATTAGTGTCACTAATTGTTATGGAACTTGATTAAAACTCCAATGTGCTCCTTATATACCTGTTATGAGGGTTGAAACACCAAAGGGTAAGTGATGGTTAATGGTGGGAAAAGGAACCCTTATGAACTGATGATGGAACATAAATTGGTAGAAATATGGAAGACAGTATTGAGTTTCCTGAAACAATTAAAAAAGAACCACAACACAATTCAGTGATACTGCTGGGTATGACATCTGCCTTCCTAGGTTCATTGCAGCACTCTTCACAGCAGAGACACTGAAATAACCTAAATGTTCAATGGTGGATGAAAAGCAACAAAATTCTGGTATACAACAAAATATGTAATGTTTTGGACCTGTAAGGCATTATATTAAGTGAAATTAGCACAAAGCTGGAAAAAAAATCTCTCATATATGTGGATTTTAAATTCATGACATCTGATTGAGTGTGGTGGTACACAGCCATAATCCCAATGGGAAGCGTGTCCTATGTTTTCCTCAACAAAAACAGCCAACAGTCACCTCTAATTTCCTAAAAATCTTTACCAGTGCTAATTAAAATAGATAATTTTTAAATTAAGCCAGACTCTCACTAGTCTCAGTTGAACATGGTTACTAGAGCAAAGCTATACATGTAGAGTTCACTTCTTATTTGGAATGACCTATTCGCTTTAAGATGGGCATACTCTTCCATGTGGGATGCAAAGATAGAACTGTTTGGGCATCAGTCTGTTTCCCGTCCTCTTGCTAAGCATCACCTTTTGAAAATGAAGGGAAATTTTGGGACAGCAGTTGGAATTATATGTGGATGTTTTCCTATTTCACTTGGGAAAGTATCTCTGTGTGCATCTGAGATGTATCACTGCAAAAGAACAATTACTGACTGCATGCCTTAACAGATAGTTTGGGCTTTCCCTTTATTGCAGGGCTTTTAGTAAATCCCTTTGTAGTTCCAAACATTTTGTGACTTCATAAACAAAATTGCTTTGGTAGTGCATTTTGAGGCAAGGTCTTTTCTTTATCTGAAGTACTCAATTGACTCAAATTTGATCTCTTATTGAGAATATCCAATGTTTTAAAGGGATATTCTTCACATCATTTCCTCTCTAGATAGATCACTGACCCCTGTGCTACAAGGGAGGAGAAAAAGACTTAATCTATGACTTATTTGGGGCATCTTTTTGTGGTTTTCACCTAAACTTAGCTAATTACTTTCCTGAGAAAATTAACTTTCTATTTTTTCTAGTATCTCAGATCTGAATAATAATATAATTTTTAAAAACTTTATTGGTTATATTTAGCTTTAATTCCAGGTAACATACCAGCTAATACCTATTATGATTCAGATTTATGTGCCAAAAGACAGCTGCCAGAGGTACAGCTGTCATTCCAACTGCTAAAACAAGCCCTGAGAACAATGCTTTGTACCAAGTCTCTTAGCTGTTACATTACAAGTGGCTTATAACTTGTATGTCTTTCCGTCTTCCTCCATGTGAAATACAGGACTATTTGTGTATATGCTTTGACTTCAGGATACTGGAATAAGGAAAAGGAAAAAAAAAAGAAAATATCTCCAAAAATAACTGGGCTGACCCAGGTGCTAGTGACTCACACTTGTAATTGTAGATACTTGGGAGGCTGAGATCAACAGGTTTGGAGGTTTAAATCCAGAAGGGCAAAAAAGTTTATGATTCATATATGTATATGTGGTACAGCATAACCGCCATCCTAAGTACACTGGAGGCTGAGATCAGGGGGATCGTAATTCCAGGATAGCCCCAATATTGCAAAAAAAAATTATACTGCCAAATGAAGTATTGGCTCCCAATAATTGCTAAGAAATATAACAAAAATAAACAGTGGATAGTAAAAAGAGAAACAAATATGTGCGTTAGGAAAGAATCCTTTGTACCACATTATAACATCAACAAAAAACAAGAATTACCAAGGCTGGGAAGGTGGCTCAGTGGTAGAGTGCTTGCCTTGCAAGCATGAGGCCCTGGGTTTGATTCCTCAGTACCACATAAACAGAAAAAAGCTGGAAGTGGCACTGTGGCTCAAGTGGTAGATCACTAGTCTTGAGCTGAAGGGCTGAAGGAAAGCGCCCAGGCCCAGAGTTCAGGCCCCATAACCGACAGGAAAAAACAAACAAGCAAACAAGAATTACCTAAGCTGGGAGGTGCAGTACACACCTATAATTTCAGCTACTTGGAAAATAGAGGCAGAAGGATCACAAGTTCAAGGTCAATCCAGACAAAAGGTAATGAGACCCTGTTTCAAAAACCAGAGACCCTGTTTCAAAATTCAAAAACTGGGGACATGACTCAAGTGGTAGAATTATTGCCAAGCCTGGGTTTCAATTTCCAGTCCAACAAATGAAAAAGAAAAAGAGAAACAGAAATATCTAAGTAATTATCTAATTCCTACTCCACAAGAGCTTTTTATTTTTATTTCTATTATAATCATTATCATTATAGTTATTATTACTATTTTATTATCATTATCATTATAGTTATTATTACTATTTTATTATTATTCCAAATTAAAGGGTATGTGTGTGAGTTGACCGATGATATAGATCACATTGTTGAAATCCCACTTTTAACTAATCTAGGACTTTTAGGAGAATTTTTGCTTTTTCCTCCTACATTGCTGCTCTGTGCAGTCAGGGTTGATCATTACACAGAAATACTTGGTTAAACACAACATCATGTTGAAGTGCCCCATCTTAAAACTGACTCATAATGATAATAATCATGGTGAATACATGGATGTTATATTTAAAAGTGATTTTTCAAGTATACTATATTGGCAGGGAATTGTAAGCTTCTATTTCTCTTTTGTGGCTTAAAAAAATTTCCCTAATCAGGGCTGGGAAGATGGCTCAGTGGTCGAGTGCTTGTCTCTCACGCATGAGGCCCTGGATTCGATTTCTCAGCACTGCATAAACAGAAAAGGCCAGAAGTGGCAATGTGGCTCAAGTTGGTAGAGCACTAGCCTTGACTGAAGAGCTGAGGGACAGCGGCCAGGCCCAGAGTTCAGGCCCCACGACCGGACCCAAAAAAAAAAAAATAGTCTCAAGGACTTTCCTGCCCTGGCTGGCTTTGAACCGCGATCCTCAGATCTCAACCTCCTGAGTAGCTAGGATTACAGGCGTGAGCCACCAGCACCTGGCTCATTTAATTTCTTTTTTAAAATATAATTTTATTGTAAATGTGATGTACAGAGGGGTTAGAGTTACATAAGTAAGATAATGAGTACTCAATAATATGTAGGTAAAGCATAAGCATATAATTATGAGCATATGTGGCTGTGAGTATATTTGTTAATAAATATATGGGTTTCATAGTAAGTACATGTACATTATATAGAAATGATTATGTGGCCATATTTCAAACTATGAGCATGGAAATATGTGTGAAAAGAAACTGGACAAATGGGAAAATCAGAGTGTACATGTTTGTGTTTCTGAGTGAAAAAATTTATAATCATGACCAAGTGATTTTCCATGTTTTTTGTGAAGGTGTGGGGCTGTGAAACAATTTTGATAGCTACATTTATCTTCACTGAAACAAATTCCTTCTTCTGTGATGGGTACTCCAGGTGACCTCTTGAGGGATATTGTGACTAATACCAAATATACTCCCATATAGCATTGCTACAAAACTTCCTATTATTGCTTGTTTTTCATATGATGAGATTTATATATTATTAAAGATCCCAGAATGGTAAAATTAGCATTCTCCTTTAATGGAAATCTTTACAATTCTAGAAAATTCTGTAAGAGCTATAAGCAAGTAGTTACATTTGTGAAGGACACATTGTCTCTGAAAAATTAGATTTCTACATAAGATCAAATATATTTGAAGAATTGTCTTTATTACTATTGACTATTAGCAGTGAAATTGTTGGTGAGCTTGCTTGCATAGAACGTTATGTAAATCTTGAAGTTCCTATTTGTGAGAAGGCTAGATTAGGGAAGAAATCCCTATGTGATGCCAATCCTGACTTTTTAGACATGCTTAGGCTCAAACAATTTCTACTTCCTTATGTGAAATAAGTCTATGTTAAGGTATTTTTGTGCATTTGGCCATAAATTTGTTTACACATCAATAAATGGCACTTAGCTGGCTGTCAGTTGCTCTGACCTGTAATCCTAGCTACTGAAGGCAGCTGAGATCTGAGGATTGTGGTTTGAAGCCAGCTGGAGCAGAAAAGTTTGTGAGTCCTATCTCCAATTAAAAACCATATCTTTAATTAACCACCAGAAAACCAGAAGTGGCCCTGTGGCTCAAAGTGGTAGAGTGCTAGCAAAAAAGCTTAAGCCAACAAAAAAATAGGGCTTACTCTAAAGGGGAGAAAGCTAATTTAATAGAAGACTCCAGGCTGGGTGCCTATGGTTCATTGCCATAATCTTAGCTACTTAGGATGTGGAAATCTTAGGATCAAAGTTTGAAGCCACTTGGGGCAACAAAATCTGTGAGACTCATCTCCAATTAACCACACATACACCAAAAAAAAAAAAAAAACAGAAGTAGAGTTGTGGCTCAAGTGGTAGAGCCCTAGCCTAAATCTCAAGGATGGTGCCTAGAGCCAGAATCCCATCCCCGAGATGATACAAAAGAAAAAAAGAAGAATTATATGGCTAGGGCAAGTTTCACATTTGTCATTATCCTGTAATTATTTTGGAGGTACTGGGTCTTGAACTCAGAGCTTCCCAATTGTTAGGTCGATGCTCTTGTACCACTTGTACCATATATTCACCCATTTGTGCTCTAATTATAGTTTAAATTTTACTTTATTGTTATTATAAAGGTGATCTACAGAGGGGTTACAATTACATGAGTCAGGTAATGAGTACATTTCCTTTTATACAATGTCTTCTATTCCCTCACTCTCTCCTAGTCCTCATGCTTGTTTCCATTCAGTGAGCTCCACTGCTATACTTTTCCACTCTTTTCCCCTTGAGTTCTGTGTCCTCCCCCCTCCCAAAGATAGACACACAAATATGCCATACATAAAATTTTAAAAAATCAACCTTTTTTTAGAAAGAGATATCTCTTGATCCATATATATATATATATATATATATATATATATATATATATATATATATATATATATATATATGGGGGAGCACATAGGCATTGTGCATTTGTGTGTGTCTCCTGCATGAATCCTATTTTGGTCTCACTGTCTGTGTCTAGAGTCCTGTATAGTTTTTATTTTATTCCAGCATATTTTGTCTCTAATATCTGCAGATCAGAGCAACGGTGCATTGTTTGTCTTTCTGAGCTTGGCTTATCTTACATAACATGATTTGTTCTAGTTCCATTTATTTCTCTGCAAATTATATAATATTATTCTTTCTAATGGCTGTATAAAATTCCATTGTATATAGGTACCACCGTTTTTTGGATCCACTCATCTATTATAGAACATCTGGACTGTACCCATATCCAGATTTTTATGAATAGTGCAGCAATGAACATGGATATGCAAGCATCTTTACACTATCCTGGCTCGTGATGTTCTGGGTAGATTCCAGGAGTGGTATGGCTGGCTTGAAGGGGAAGATCTATGTTTAGTTTTTTTTTAGGAACCTCCAGACAGCTGTTCAAATTGGTTGTACTTGTTTACATTCCCACCAACAGTGCAATGGAGTTCCTTTATCCCCACATTCCCACAAATATTTGTTGTTCAAATTCATAATGTTGGGCATTCTAGCTAGTGGGAGATGGTATCTTGGGGTTGTTTTGATTTGCAGTTCCTTAATGGCTAATAATGATGATCATTTCCTTATGTGTCACTTTGATATTCTTACCCCTCTGAGAAATTTCCACTCAGCTCCTATTCCTATTTATTGATTGGTTTATTAGCTTTAGGAGAGTTTAGTTTCTTGAGCTCCTTGTATATATTGGATAATAGGCCCTTTTTCTGATATATTGCTGGTAAAGATTTTCTCCAAGTCTTTCTAGTTTAGTAACTATATCCTTAGCTGTGCAGAAACATTTTACTTTGATGTAGTCCCACTTGTCAAGTCTCTCTTCTATTTCAGGAACTCTTTTCCATAAGTTTCTACCTGTATCTATGAGTTCTAGTGTTTCTCCTACTCTCCCTTGCAGTAATTTCAGTTTCAGGTCTGACATTGACATCTTTCATCCACGTTGAAATGGTATTAGTGCATGCTAACAGAAATCCACTTTTAGCTTTCTGCATATGGATTCCCAGTTTTCCTAAACAATTATTGAAGAGGCTAGATTTTTTCCACTGTATGTCTTTGGAGCCCTTATAAAATATCAGATAACTGTAAGTACATCGTGTTATTTCTGGGTCTTCTAATCTGTTCCATTGATCTTCAGGCCTATTTTTATGCCAGTACCAGGCATGATGTCTCCTTTGATTTTTCTTCAAATTTTTATACTTTTTATTTATTTTATTTTATTTTTATTTTTTGTGAACATACTGTACAGAGGGGTTACAATTACATGGGCAAGATAATGAGTACATTTCTTATCAAGCATTGCAGCCTCCTCCTTTGTTTACCCTTCACTCCCTTCCCAGCCTCCCCCCCCAATCCCCTCCCCCTCCCCCCCCCCGCACCAAAGTTGTAAAGTTCGTTTTCGACACGACAACTTGTACTTCTCATTGTTGCAACGGGTCTACCTGTATCCTTAAATGGCTTGTTTTTCCCCATCTCCTGTACAAATTATACCGACATCAAATATAGTGAAAGCAGGGGTAATATCGTGGGGGAGGGACATACAAAGCAACAAAGAAATAATCTTACAAATGCATTAGAAACAAATGCATGAAAGAAAAATACCTTTAAATACATATCTAAGGGTTCATTTTCCTAACATCACATTATCTGACCTTTTCTGCTTGACTCAGACATATACTAGATATTGCAAATAAGGGAAACCTTGTGTTTACAAACAAGACCACACTAAAGCTACCAGCACAACTATGTTTATTGCAGCATTACTTACCATAGCTAAGATATGGAACCAACCCAGATGCCCCTCAGTAGATGAATGGATCAAGAAAATGTGGTATACATACACAATGGAATTCTATGCCTCCATCAGAAAGAATGACATTACCCCATTTGTTAGGAAATGGAAAGGCTTGGAAAAAATTACATTAAGTGAAGTAAGCCAAGCCCAAAGAAACATAGGTCCCATGGTTTCCCAAATTTTTATACTTTTTAATATAAGATCTTTTACGTTTTTGGTTAGGTTTATTACTATGCATTTTTGCCAGTCCTGGAGCTTGAACTCAGGGCCTGAGCACTATCTCTGAGCTTCTTTTGCTCAAGGCTAGCACTCTCCCACTTGAGCTACAGAGCCACTTCCAGCCTTTTCTGTTTATGTGATTTTGAGTAATCAAATCCAGGAGTTCATGCATGCTAGGCAAGCACTCTATCACTTGTAGTAACATTCCCAGCCCTCCTATGTATTTTTTTGAGGCTATTGCAAATCGAGTTGTTTTCCTGATTTCCCTCTCTGCTTATACATTGTTGGCATACAGAAAGGCTACTGATTTTTGTGGGTTAATTTTTATCCTATTACTTTGTCAAAGAGGTTGATCAGTTCTAGGAGCTTGATGTGGAGTCTTTTGGGTCCTTTAGATTTAAAATCATGTCATCTGCAAATAGGGATCCTTTGACGTTTTTTTTTCTCTATGTTAATCCTTGTATGTCCTTGCCTTGTCTTGTTGCTCTGGCTAGAAATTTCATAACTATATTGAAGAGGTGTGGAGAGAGTGGACATCCTTACCTTGTTCCTGATTTTAGGGGAAATGATTTTAGTTTTTCACCATTCAGTGTGATGTTAGCAGTTGGTCTGTAATATATAGCCTTTACTATTTTAGTGGACTGGTGTGCAGAGAAATCATTTCACCTGACTGTCTTGGACTGGCATCTACTTCCCCTGGGGCAGGGAGCTGCATTCCAGCCTCTGAACCAGGTATGAACCTCAGAGGGGGTAGGTTCCCGCAGTGCAGTGCAGTGCAGGGTGATTTTAGCAAGTCAGTTGATTTCTGCTGTCAGCAGTGGCATTGGGGAATGCAAGGTTCCAGATTTGAACCAAAATTGGGCCCAGTAGCTGCTGGACCTTGTAGTTTTCTGGCTCAAGGGGCAGAGTTGTATGCCAGCGATTTTAAGCAAGTAGCTGCAGAAGGGGTGGGCGAAAGCATTGTGGCCTCTTTCCCCTGTTCCAGTATGGCATCCCTTCTCAGCCAGGGGGAAGGGGTCTGGGCCAATCATGCTGGGTTGCCACTAGTGCAGGTCTACCATGGTCTACACCAGCAGATACTCATGGCTCCTGCTGTTGGTTTGGAGTTGAAAGTTTTCTGCATCTGGATGCGGCAGTCTCATGTTCCTGATCTGTACATCTGGATCTTCAGGTTTGTTGCTGTCCGCACGGTTTGGGCTTGCAGCATAGCCAGGTGTCTCGTATTGAGGCCTAACTGTACTGTGGGCATATGGTGGGAGATGGTGGGAAGGCACTTCACAATTATCTATCCTTATGTGTGTTATAAGTTCGTCTACATTCTTGTGTTTCTCTGTTTATATTTTTATATTTTCCTCGTTGTCATTCTCTTGAAATAAAGTGCATGTTAGGACCCTGAATCTCTGTGTGATCAGAGAGAACTAGGACAATTCCCTGTTGCTGCAGAAGCCCTTCTGCACTAGTTGTTTTTGAGATAAGGTCTCACTTTCTTCTTAGGCTGTCCTGAAACATGATATTCCTATTTATGTTCCCTTCTATAGCTAGCATGACTGATGCAATGCCACTCTACCCAACTTTTTCTGTGAGATGGAGTGGGGAGGTGAATATTTTTGTCTGGCTGACCTTAGGACCACGATCCTTTTGATTTCAAACTCCTGTGTATCTGCAATGACAAGCCCATACTTCATGTCTTGTTTATTCTAGGAATTAATATGAGCTATTATTTTATTCTTTGTAATCTCTTAGAATTTGTTTGCATTGACTTTGAATTGCAGCATTTCTAATCACTGATTAATCCCAGGCAACCTGGAAGTAGTACTTTAGGAAAATGCTTAGGAAGGGTGTATACCATTGCTAGGAACCTGTCATGTTGCTCAGCTCATTGGGTATTTTGGCCTGTGACCATGAAATTTGAATACTGGCAATAGTCTGAGATTATCTAATGTCAGGATTTCTCCTACCATGTGGTTCTTCCACTAGTAAAGAGGGAATTTTTGAGTTGAGAATGTTGAGCATTCTCTCTCTGGTCCTCACTAAGCAAGAGAAAGATATTTTTGGAGATTTTGCCAAGTTAAGCACAATGCTAGACTATATGACTATAACTATTACTGCATGAAGTTCTTTTTTATGTTTTTATTATAAAAATAGTGTACAGAGGGGTTACAGTTACATGAGTAAGGCAATGAGTAAATTTCTTATAGAGCATTGTTACCTCCTCCTTTGTTTTTCCCCTACCATCCCTTTCCTCCCCACCTCCACAACTATTCCCTCCCCTCCCAACCCCAATTTGTAAAGTTCATTTTCTACATACTGTCTTGTACATCTCATTGTTACAATGGGTCATCCTATATCCTTGTTTCAGGATTTTGTTATTTCCTTCCCCAAATTAGAGAAATGTATATACAAGATGCAGGGCACCGACATCAAATACAGTGAAAACAGGGTTTATAACATGGGTGAAGAACATACACGAGAAACAAAAAAAATCACATAGTACATTTTAGATACATTAAAAACAATAACAAAAAAGAAAAAACAAGTTGTGTCCCTATCTTGGGGTTCATTTCACTTAACATCATCTTATATAGTCATGTTTACATAGCTTTTGACCATTTCTGTTTGTCCTAGACATATACCAGTTATTGCAAATAAGGGACACCATGGGACCTATGTTTCTTTGGGCCTGACTTACTTCACTTAACAAGATTTTTTCCAAGTCTTTCCATTTCCTAACATAGGACTAAGTTTAGAACAATCTAGTAAATATCATATTAATTTTAACTATTTTTAATCTTCTTATTTAGATATAATAAGAATCTCAGTCTATGGTGCAACTGACTCTTCTACAGTAATTGCTTTAGTTTCAATAAATGCCTATACAATGTCTCTACAGATTTACTCTCTACCAGCAAATACATTTGGACTGACTCTCGGAAATGCATACACACACACACACACACACACACACACACACACACAGTTACCAGTAAAGTGTGATTTTGGTCCATTTGTTCCACAGACTCCAAAAAGTAAATTATGGAGTAGCAGCAGTAATAGTAATATGGTTTCCTAGGATGTTGTTGGGAGAGTCAAAGTTATACTTTTTTTTTTAGTCTATCTAGTGCCTGATGTTGCTTAGGTCTCTATTGAAAACTGAAACTCATAAGTGACTCAATAGAGAAGGCTCACCTATAGATATGAGGAATGTGTTGTTGCAGGACATATTTTAAAGATTATCAGGCAACACTTGATTCTATTGGACTTTCATTTGTTTCTGTTGAATCCAGGGCATCTGGGATTTCTGGAATTGTTTCAGCATTAGTCATCACTACCAGTAAAGAATGATTACACTTGTTAGAATTCCCCTGAGAAACAACTGGGTGGACTCAAGCCACCTCCAGATTTTCCAAGTTATCATGCTGAATGCCATCTGTTGCCTAATAAGCCCATTCCAATATCTCCAGCTGGCAAGAAGCTAACATATTCCATTGAGAATTTTCCTGAAGTTGTAGAGTCCCAATGTAGAGTGTGAAGCCTTCCTAGTCATAAAATTTCACATCAACAATATATGTGGACCTGAGTCCAAAGCCTCTTATTCCTACTTTTTCAAAAACTCAATTGGAATCTCTCAGGAAGGATACGAGTGTCCTTGTCATATTATAGCAGCTCATTGTTTAATTTTGGCCCTTGTTAGATGGAGCTTACCTACCAACCAGATACATTTGGTACAAGCAGTACACATTTGCTCCCTACGTTTTGAGTCTAGGTACTTAAGGAGAGACTGGGTCTTGGGGCAGGAAAGACAACATATTTCCTCCTCTAATCAAGTAATGACCTCAGTCTTTGGCTTACTCTTTTATCTGTCTTTATTAGTCTCTGAGTGGTTGCCAAGAAAGCAGAGATTAAATTATCCTCATCAGTATTATGATGTTATTATACTTTTTTTATTCGAATGGGTATTAATTCTCTGAGATTCCTTCCTTTTATCTTTTCATTCTCCAGAGTTTAGGCTCCTAGTTCCTTTCCAGAAGCATCATAGAATGCTAAAAAGCTGCACAGAGCAAGGCCTGGCTGGATCGTATGGTATACAGCACATGTTCAGTCGACAGCCACTTCCTTCAAGGTCCTGAGATAGGCAGGCATATAAACTTCTGCACATTTAGTCACTTCAAATAATGCTTTAACTAGCTGAGCTCAAAAATAGTAGTCTTCATATACTATGAAAGAGGAACTAGGATGATGGTTCTGCAACAACAAATCCAAGTAAGACAGCAGCAATCATGCTAGGTATTTATCAAGATACCAGCCTTGGCCTGACATCTCTGCTTTATTAGAATCTTATAATTTATCTGCCATAGCAATCCCAAGAAATAAGGATGCCCCTTAATCTCAGAGTCACCAGGAGCTCTTCCTGCTCTAGCCTATTATAGGTTTGTAAGTAATATACCTCCATCCAGAGGTATATACATCCCTCTCTTTTCTCTATTCAGACCTGCAGGATAGACTGACATCCTTCCTCTTGGATCTCTGTACTCTGACCCCAAAAGTCAGTCTCCATGTCTTGAGATCACTCAAATAATAGAGGAGCCACCTGATTAGGCTAATAAATACAAAACACAAAGTGATGCCAGACCGAACAAGAAGATTTTGAAATTTTAGTCCTAAGCACATTAGGCTATCTAGTGTAATTTTGTTTACTTATTATTCTACTGACTGAGTCCACCCTATATTGATTTTGTGACTCACCTAAATCCTCCTCTTTCACCATCACAACTTGTAAGTGACTATAAAGGATTTGGTAGCTATTCCAAGGAAACCAGGATAGGAACCAAAGTTGACAGCAGCATACAAATAGCTTTATTTGGATGACCCTTTCATAAGTTTACATGAGAGGGATATCTGTCACCATAGGAGAGCTTCCAGAAAAAGAGAATTACTAGAAGGGGATCAGAGATGGTATCTGTATGTCTAAGTGATGTCATTCAACAATGTGATGGAAAATTGTTGGCTCAGATAGTGCTAAAGAATAGCAGTGAATTTTTGTATTTGATAACTATAGGCTGCATCTTATCTATGACTAACAGATGTGCAGTACAGTTTTGCAGAAAATGCAAAACAGGAAGCATTCAAAGGCTAAGGATCTGCTTATTGGGACTTTATTTACAACAACTGAATGTGAAAATTTTGAGTTTGATGCCAGCTGGTGTTTGAGCTAAGAACTTTTGAGCCTGCTGTGAAAAAGGGGAAACATAGGGCCACGATACAGAGGTAATGGCTCTTTTACATAACAATATTCATTTTGGAGAATAAATGTGTGAATCTGTTCAAAGATGCATTTATTAATATGCTAGTTACTACAATTATGTGATTAAGTAAACATGCATATTCATGTATAGGAGTGAGTACATAACCATATGGGCAAGCATGTGTGCATGAATAAATTTATAAACATGTTTCATGTGAGGTTTATATGTGATTATATTTGAGAGAATTTGTGATTGTGAGAGTTCATGTGTATGAGTGAGCTAGCAGTTAGGTGAAAAAAGTAAATGGTGTTCATGTTTTAAGCATGAAGTGTGAGCATGTGTATGAACAGCTATCTGTAGAAAAGAATTTAAGCACAATTGTGTGGGTGAATATGTGAGCATATTTGCATCTCAAGAATTAATATGCATCTGTATTTGTATTTGTGTCTTGATATGTGAGCAAGTTTATGTGTGTTAATGTGCAATTTAAGATAAAGTAAGGGCATGTATGTCTCTGAGTGTAAATTTTGAACTGAGCATGTTAATTTTTAGTGTGTGAGTATGCTTGTATTTATAGGTGAATGAGTTGTTTGTTTATATAGATATTTTCACATAATTCATAATTTCAGTATGTGTGTTAAAATTCAATACAGTGAGTAAATATGTGATCATGTATGTGTGCAACTGAGAATGTAAGCATGTAAATATGTGATCATTTGCACTATGTGTACATATTCATATGTTTCAACTACTGTTTGAAAATATTTGTTAATAAGGAAAAATATGAGTGTGTCTGTATGTGAGCTGTTAGTAAACATATATTCATGTTTGTAATTGATTATGTGATTACATTTGTGTCAAGTTAATTTGTGACCACATTGATGTTATTGTTTTAATGTGCAGGTGTGAATGAGCATTTGTTTGAGTGTGTTGCTTCTTCCTGAGGTTTTCTTCCAGCCTTTGTGTGACTCAAAATGTAACAATAGAGTTTGAAGTGTATAAAACTGTAAGGCATTGCACACAAATAAATTTTTATTATTACCCTTAATTTCAAAGCTGCCTCTAACCATGTCTAAGCTAGACCATTATTCTCTGTGTTGCATCTTGTCCTGCTATGAAAATATGTGTGAACTTCATGATTCAGCCTGCATGCTGGCTTCACTATAGGCTGACTACACAACATCTAAGCAGCTGAGAGAAATGTGTTGTTCTGAGTACAATTCTTCAGAAAGCTATTGGGACTAAGTGTCTGAATGACTACTGAGAACTAAATGGACCTGTATGTTATGGTACATCACAAATTCCAGCAAGTATGGCCACTGTGAACAAGTTTACATGAAGTAATGTGTAGTGACAGAAATCCCCAGCAACACCACACTTTATTATAACCTTTTGGGCCCCATACATGCTTTAGCGGATGGTAGTTTTGTTCTTCAGTCAACAAATATAGCCATGGAATCAGGCAGACACTTCTCCCATTCACAGCATCAGACTTTCATTTAGTATCACTCAAGCAAATCTATCTCTTTTGGTGGAATCCTAAGGACATTAACAGGCCAGTGTAGAGCTATACAAAGGATCTCAAATGAAAGAGCAAGAATGAGCTGAAATGCAGCCATATTTCTGTCACCAAACCATTTTTCCTGGTGCAGAATGCAGCACAATAAAAAAGCACCATTTCTACCTTTATCTACCTGGAGGGCTGCCTTATGTTATAGCATTAATCAGGGTACCAACATAGGTAAAGTGTACTGAAGTCTCCAAGAGAATAATCAGAAGATAAGCTTCCAGATAAAGTGCCTAAATCCCATCTTTGGAGTGATGGCCTCAGTCCAGTATTTTTTCTGCCTAAGATGCTCAGGAAGGTAAACAAAGTGGCGAGAGTATAAAATTCCCACCTGGGCATCCATCACAGTGCCAGTGCTCAAACAATAGCTGTATGGAGGAATGCATTAATCTACTTCATTATTTTGCTCTACAATATTGGGGTACATTTGTCATGCCACGTGCTGAACCAGGTGAAGCCCTTTGGGATCTGCTTTTCACAGTACTGTGGTAACCAAGCTCTTTGTTTGCTTCCTCCTCTTCTTCCTTCTCTTCCTCTTATTCTTCGTACTTCTCTTCCTCTTCCTTAACTTCTTCTTTTTCCTCATCTCACCTTCACAAGAAAGGAAAGAAGCTTCCATTTGAATCTGACAAAGCCACACTAAGACCTTTTCCTGTTAAGACTTGAAATTTACATTCTACCTCAGACTCCGAGTCTAATTAGTAGTCTTCCTAGGGAATCTTGAAGATCCATAAACTCTGAAATCCTTGACCTAGTTTCTCTAAATCATTGATTTAAAAAAAAAGTTAAGATGGAGCCTTATGGCTTTCATGGGTAGGTATCCTTCCAGGATCTTGCTTGACACTGTTGGCTTGAGAGATCTGGGAATGGACTTGAGCTCATTTGGCCTATGGAGTATAAAATAAAATGTTAAATGTACTTTAAGTATTGTTTTAAAAAATATTTTAAAGGTGATGTACAGCGGGATTACAGTTACATGAGCCAGTTAATAAGTACATTTCCTTTTTAACAGAGTCACCTCCTCCCCAAGTTTTCCCCTCTCTACATCCCTCTCCAAAGGCATATAGTTTATTTCTAACATAGTGCCCATTGGGTTTCCCTGGTTTACTCTTTGTCCCACAATTTCTGTGCTTCCCATTCCCCTCCCCAAATCAGATAAACTGATATACAAGACAAAGGGTGCAGAAATAAAAAACAGCAACAGAAGGGAATAAACCAAAGAGAAAAGGAGAGAAAGAGAAAACACCGTAAACAGTATTTAAAAAACCTCTTCTATTTTCTGAGTTCATTTTGATAAACATTATTTTGTATGATATTATGCACATGGCTATTAAGTCCTTGCAATCCTCTCCTAAGAATTATCCTCCTTTGTTCTCACTGTGTGAATGTTTAGATTGCTGTTTAATTAATCATGTCCAGTTATAATTATTTGTCTTTTACTATCCATTGGGTTTACTTGTAGATTTATAGGCATATTCTCATTATTACAAATGAGGTAAACCATGCAGCCTGTGTTTCTTTGAGTCTGGTTTACTTCACTTAGTATAATTTTTTCCAAGTCTTTCCATTTCCTAACAAATGGGGCAGTGTCATTCTTTCTGATAGAGGCATAGAATTTCATTGTGTATGTGTATGTGTGTGTGTGTGTGTGTATGTGTATACACACTATATATACATACATATATACACTATATATATATATATATACTATACATATATATATATATCACATTTTATTGATCCATTCACCTACTGAGGGGCATTTGAATTGATTCCTTATCTTGGCTATGGTAAACAATGCTGCAGTGAATATATAGTCATAATGGTGGGTTTAGTGCAGGATGGCTTGTGGTCAATTGGAAAGAAGCACAGAAGTGGGATTGCTGGATCATAAGGAAGCTCTATGTTTAGTCTTTTGAAGAACCTCATTCCCACCAACAGTGTAGTAGTGCTCCCTTTTGGCTACATCCCCATCAGCATCTGTTATTGTTAGTTTTCTTTTTTTTTCTATTTTTTTTATTTTATTTTATTTGTGAACATACTGTACAGAGGGATTACAATTGCATGGGCAGGATAATGCGTACATTTCTTACCAAGCATTGCAGCCTCCTCCTTTGTTTACCCTTCCCATCCCTTCCCAGCCTCCC
>NW_012267304.1:1968561-1978504 GCF_000151885.1 Dipodomys ordii
CGGCTGGCTGGTGCTCAGATGTGTATTCTTTCCTTGGCTTTCTCTCACTTGTCTAACTCTCTGTCCTGTGATGGCACACTTGGTGTGTTTCTCTGGCTTAGGACTGTTCACTGGAACTCTAAAACTGCTTTCTATGCGAGAGCTTGTTCAGCTTCCAGCTTCTCCTCCGCCATCTTGTCCTTCGTCCTCTATTGTTAGTTTTCTTAATGATGGCCAATCTAACTGGGTTGAGGTGGAATCTCATGTTGTTTTTATTTGCATTTCTTTCATGGCCAGAGAGGTCAAATATCTCTTCATGTGTCTATTGGCAATTCTTATTTATTTTTCAGAGAAGTCCCTCTTTAAATCCTTGGCCTCCCATTTATTAATTAGGTTGTTGTTTTTTTTAGGATTTGTTTTGCAGAGGTTCAATTTTTTTACCTCTGAGTATATTTTATTTATTTATTTTTTGGGGTCCAGTCGTGGGGCCTGAACTCTGGGCCTGGGCACTGTCCCTCAGCTCTTCAGCTCAAGGTTAGTGCACTACCGCTTGAGCCACAGCGGCACTTCCGGCTTTTTTCTTTTTGCTTATGTGGTGCTGAGGAATCAAACCCAGGGCCTCGAGCATGCAAGGCAAGTGCTCTACCACTGAGCCACCTTCCCAGCCCATCTGAGTATATTTTAGATATGAGGCCCTTGTCTGATGCATAGCTAGTAAAGATCTTCTCCCATTCTGTGGGCTTTTTATCTTGCTACCTATGACCTTTGCCATGCAGAAAGAGTTCAGTTTGAGGCAGTTCCATTTATCCAGGCTTTCTTTGATTTGTTGTGATTCTGGATCTTATTAACCGTTCTTGTTGATTTTCTAAATGTAGTATCTCTTCAAGTATCTTCTGTAATGCTGGTTTGGTGGAGATAAATTGTTTCAGTTTTCCTTGTTATGGAAGGTTCTTATTTCTCCCTCTGTTATGATAGAGAGCTTTGCTTGGTATATTATTCTATACTATACTAGATACTCTATACTATAAAGTTCATGCCTTTAAGGTGTGGCATTCATCATTCCAAGCTCAAATTGCTTTTATGGACTTGGCTGAAAAATATAAAGTTGTTCTGATAGATATTCTTTTTTTTTTTTTTTGTCGGTCATGGGGCTTGAACTCTGGGCCTGGGCACTGTCCCTCAGCTCTTCAGCTCAAAGCGAGCACTCTACCACTTGAGCTACAGCGCCACTTCCAGTTTTCTGGTGGTTTATTGGAGATAGGAGTCTCACGGTCTCTCCTGCCCGGGCTGGCTTTGAACCGCGATCCTCAGATCTCAGCCTCCTGAGTAGCTAGGATTACAGGCGTGAGCCACCAGCGCCCGGCCTAATAGATATTCTTATAGGTAATTAATCTTTTCTCCCTGACAGCTTTAAGGATCATTTCATTGGCCTTTTTGATCCTGTGCAGATTGCAATGTGGCAGTGGAATGTTCTATTCTGTTCTGGTCTGTTTGGGGTTATAGAGTCTTCTTGTATAAAGCATATCATTTTGGATGTTCAAGAAGTTCTCTGGGGGCTGTGAAGGTGGTTCAGTGGTAGAGCACTTGCTTGCATACATGAGGCCCTGGGTTCGATTCCTCAGCACCACATAAGCAAAAAGAAAAAAGCCGGAAGTGGTGCTGTGGTTCAAGTGGTAGAGCCCTAGCCTTGAGCTGAAGAGCTGAGGGACAACACCCAAGCCCAGAGTTCAGGCCCCACGACTGGACCCCCCCCAAAAAAAGAAGAAGTTCTCTGCTAGAATTCTGTTAAATATATGTTCTTTTTGTGTGTGTGAAAATACTGTACAGAGGGGTTAAAATTACATGGGCAAGGTAATGAGTACATTTCTTATCAAGCATTTTTGCCTCCTCCTTTGTTTTCCCTTCCCATCTCCCTCCCACCTGGTTACCCCCCCACCACCACCAAAGTTGTAAAGTTCGTTTTTTGACATAACGTCTTGTATATCTCATTGTTGCAATGGGTCCACCTGTATCTCTATTTAAACAAATTGTTTTTTCCCTTCCCCTCCACAAATTATACCAACATCAAATACAGTGAAAACTGCATAACAGGGGGGTTATGCAATGGGGGAGGGACATAGAATTCTGTTTAACTTCCTTATCTTGCCCTTTCTCAATACCTATTAGTCTTAAATTAGGTTTTTAATTGAACCCTGAAGCTCCTGTGAGGACTTTTCTTATTTCTTCTATTTGTTCTGAATAATTGTTCTTTCTGTATAAATCTACTCTTCAATTCCAGAGACTCTGACTTCTATGTTGTTTCATCTGCTGTCAAGACTTTCTGTTTTGTGTTTTATTTCCCTGCCTTCTAATTGATCGTTTTTGGTTGCTACAATCTCTTTATTGAAGTTTTATTTTAGGTCTTGTATGTACTTTTTTAATTCCTTGATTTGATTTTCTGTGTCTTTTCTCATCCTTTTGCTAAGTGTCTATTTTTTCACTAGATTCCCTATCCTTCTCTTGAAATTCATTTAGATTTCTGTTTGTGGATGCCTCTAACAATCTTTGGTTACTCTCATCACACACATAACCTTGTACAAGCTTTCTGTCTTTTCATCCAGCATATTTATCAGCAGTGTTTTTATAGCATTTTGAGAATTAATTTCTGTCTCTTTCGTTGCCTGCTCTATTGCCTGGTTATTTTGTGGGGGAGTTCAATTTCCTACTTGTTATTTCCTTGTATTTCTATGCTTTTTTCTACCCATTTGGAAACAAAAGTAAATCTGATACCACAACACAACACAAATTTAAGTCAAAAATCAACTTAGAGCCCTGTAATTGCAGATTTTAGAGGTTTAAATCATAGATATTCCCCAATCTATCTCTCCTTTTCTTTGTTTTGGGAGGGGTATTGTGTTTCAGGAAAGGAAATTATAAATAGTTGTAGCCAGTGAACAAGTTTTATGTCAGTGATAAAAACAACCTGAACCAAAAGGCTAACAGGACATGACAATTGTCCAGAGTCAAAACGAAAACAATTACAGGTTAACTTACAGACAAACAATTAGGGATCTATAGACTAAAGCAAACTAGTAAGGAAAGAAAGACCAGAAATAAAGGAAATCAAGTTAGAGTGAAATTTAAAGATACAGCACAATGAAAAGTAGAGAGAGGTGCAAATAAGAACAAATGAATAAATAACAGGAAAGGAATAAAAAGAAATCTAAGACCTAAAATCAAAAAATTACTTTTTAATTTACACATATACATGAAAATAATAATAAAGTAAAAATACAAAAAAATGGAGAAATAGAAAATTGAGCAATCAAAGTTATAGCCAGAATTAAGTATGCACATATCTAAGAGGCCTAATAATCCCCACAGACTATATATCTAAGACTAAACAGAACAGCAATGAAAAAGAAGAAATAAAATTTTTAAATAAAATTAATAAGATATAAAATAAACAAGACCTTGAGCCAGGCACTACTGGCTCACACCTGTAATCCTAGCTACTCAGGAGGCTGAGATCTGAGGATCATGGTTCAAAGCTAGCCCGGGCAGTAAAGTCTATCAGACTGTTATCTCCAATAAGCCACCAGAAAGCCAGAAGTGGCGCTGTGGCTCTAAGCAGTAGAGTGCTTGCTTGAGCTGAAGAGCTGAGGGACAGAGCACAGGCCCAGAGTTCAAGCCCCACAACTGTTAAATAAATAAATAAGAATAAACTAAACAAGACCTAAGAAGAATGGGGGGAAAATGGTTCTGCAATTTGTTTGGGGGACCTTGTGTCTCCCTGATGTCCATTATTGAGTTATTTAGTGGAGTCTTTGATTTCCTTGTAGCACAGTTGGATTCAGAAACCTTCTTTATATAAAGGTGTGACCATTACCCAGATTCCCTCACTCAGGCCTATCTGAACATTTCTTATAACTCCAAGTGAACAGATGAATTAAAAAATCTGTTTGTTTGAATGGACAATAAAGTTCTCCCTACAAACTTGGGATCTTTGCAGGCCTCCCTGCAGCCTAACTTAGTGGGAATGGGAAGATGATTTGTGTGTAAGATCAGCAAAGAGGTGGCTGTTTTATGCTGCTTATAATCTCTGAAGGGAGCCAAGATTAGGACAGTACTATCTGGAATCAGTAGCTTGAAGGGGGTGGGGGAATCTAGCTCCTAAGACCCTCCTTTTAACCCAGTCTGAAATCATACTCACTTTTTTAGATGGGTGTTTTTCAATGAGGAGTTTTTGGTTTTGTAATCCTGAGGTGGTTGTCTGACCACATGCTGAGCTTCAATATATCTGGAATGCTTAGCTTGTCTTTGCTCACTGCAAAGATGGGTGGGCCTGCCTCCCCCTGGGCCAGGGCTGCCTCTCCCTGGGTAATTCAACAGAGAGGGGTGGAGCAAATTTATCAGATTCCTTTGCCCTTTTCAAAAATGGTACCACTTAACTAGCAAGTGTTTCTGGCCTGGTGCTCTGACAGGCTCTTGCCCACTTTGAAAAATGGCGTTCTTCTTGGGTAAGGGGAAGGGTTCCCTTCCAGAAGCTGGTCTCTTGGAAGCAGAGAGGATTCTTTTGTAAGATACTGAAAAGATCCATCACATCCATCCCAGGGGACCACATAGAGGCAGGTAGGCACAAGAGAAAGATTATTACAAGGTTTATTAGAGGAGCCATATTTCCTCCAGAGAGGGGTACCCTCCACTATCTACGTAGCAGCATGGTCTAGGGGTAGAAAGTGAGGTAGATGGGAACTCGAGTGGGTCTGAGTGGAGAAAAGGAGGGGACAGCTGTTTGGCAAGAACTCCAGGGCTTAGAGGAGTTCAGGTCTGGGTGGAGCTGAAGACCAAAGGTAGACATAATGCTTACATTCCCTGCTCTGTTGTTTAATAAAAAATGGGGGTACCAGGCCAGGGTATATGGGCAGAGGTCATTTCTTCTGGAGCTACTTCCTGCTGTAAAGGGGTAAAGTATTAGTAAGTGGTCTCTGCTTCATTGCTTCACCAGGTACCATCCAAGATGTATCTGCTTGACAGTGGATGGTAATGGTCCTCCTTTTTCCATGACAATAGTTATCTAAAATGGATAAAATAAATATAAATATAATAAAATTAATAAAATAGAATTAATAAAAGACAAAACTTTTGTTAGTACCCCAAGAGAGAAATATGCCATGGAGGGATTAATTCCTGCAAGGGGCTACCAAAGACCTGAAATTGCCTTTTGTGTCTTGGATTGGAGAAATAGCCTGGTACCTGACTCCTGGCATCCTGGAAGAGGGTGAGTAAGACGTTTCCTGCTTTAGGATCACAGTAACCTGAAGAGGAGGTAGCAGAGATATTTAAAGGTACTAGAGCCAATGAATGTCATGGGCTCTTTTGGCACTTCCTCTGGCTTAGAGGCATCAAGGAATCCCTGGAGTAGGGGGTCTTTAGGGTGAGTATAAAGTGACTCCATTTAGGATGTCATCTCCTCTTACTCCTCTCCATGGTTTTCCATTGTCAGGACTGACTTTGTCCTGGGGGGGACTCGGTGTCCATTGCTGGGATAGCTTGTAAATGCCAATTGGCATTTACTAGATTTAGACTCCAGGCCTGGGCACTGTCCCTGGCTACTTCTGCTAGAGGCAAGTGATCTACCATGTAGAGTCACAATGCCACTCTTTCAGCCTTCAGCTAGATACTTAAAGGTGAATCTTGAGCCATGCCTCCAGCCTGGCTCTGTGCTGATTAGCTGGGAGATGGAAGTTTAGAAGGATTCTTTGTGCTCCAGATGGCTTTGAACTGTGGCAAAAGTAGTTTTTGTCACAAAATCCCTTTTATTTTCAATTAAAGCAACAAGGAGATCAATGAGATAGACGATGCCTACCACTTGTTAACAATTGGCTAGCAATTACTTGCCAGAGTTTTTTACTAAATGTACAGAACTTTTCTTGTAAAAGCATTTTTCTAGCGCACTGAGGAACCTGATTTCTAGTGGACCTAACAATGCCTACCTGTGTAGGCCTTTAGACAGATCTCAATAGGGACACAATCTCAGGTCTACAAGCTTTTTCCTTAACATATGAATTTATGGGGTTGGTGCCAGCTCAAAAGTCACTGCCAGTTAGGACTTGAGCTGACACAGGGGGGTTGGGATTTAAATTATCCCTCACATTTTACAAAAAAAATATATGGGCAAACTAGAATAGCAATTAAACAATCATTCTTTTTGGACTTTCAAAGAACCCTTTAGGACAACTTTAATTTTAAACTTTGGGAGGCTAGCCACTCCCAACAACTTCCCAAATTTTCACAAAAGGGAAGCCATTTTTAATCCCCTTTTTAAAGTCACTTTAATTTGCATTTAAATGCCCCATTGAAACACTGGGCTACACCCTTTTCGCCTTGTCCAAAGGTGTAAACTGGGCACATTTTTCTTGTGCAGTCTGAGTTACCTTTAGGCATTAGCAGTTTTTTTTAATGTACTAGTACTGTACCAAGAATATAGACTTAGCATCTCTTTTCCTTTAGAAATACGTCCAATTGTAAGATAGCATAGAAGTCAACTTATAACCTTTCTCATAAACTAACTTGTGGGGATTAACATTACAGAAAAAAATATCTGGTGGCTTGTGTTTATACTTTTTTTTTACTCCAAATCAGCAGGGTTTTGGTCATGTTTGATGGAGCTAGGCCAGAGTCTGGGCAAGGCTGTGGCATCTCTTAGTGTGTATGGACTGTCACACCTGCTGCTGGTTACCTGCAAAATGCTATATATATATTGATTAAAGACCTGGTTCACACTGGCTTTTGCAAGCTGGTACCACTGGTTTAGGCAGCTGTGACAACTCTTTTATTTCCTGGATATTTCCCATTCACAGAAGCACATTGCATCTTGAGTCACTCTGGTGCTTTGATCTTAAAAGGAGTTGATCTTAAAGGGAGTTGATCAGCACACAGGGGAGAAAATGGAAAATTAAAACCTTAGCCTTAGTTTACTAGCCATGGTCAGAGGTACATTATTTAACTCAGCATAGATGGATATAGGAATGACATAAATCACAGCCAACTTAATTACCAATTGTATTTACTTTGCAAAGGAAACCATCTTTTCTAATGCCTTTCCTAAGATCTTCTAAAACTGCCTGTTTTTTCTTTGGCTTGTAGTCAGGTCACAAAGTTTTAAAGCAATTTAGATTAAATCACAGCTTCCACTGACAAAGATTTTTAGTAAGCAGAGTACTTGGTAACCTTGAAACCAAAACTGTTTACATATAGACAAATAGACAGACAGATATGTTTGTGCACAGATTATAGAGCATGCTCGGATTTTAAAATAGGCTGTTACTTTGTCTAATTATGATAGAACCACATGGTCAGTTTAAAATACAAAACTTTGCCAACAACAAGAAACTTTAGTAAACAGGAGACAAGACACAAACAGACACATGGCATGATATAATGGTACCACTGGTCAGCTGGGGAGGAGTGTCACAGACTCAAGTTGAGTCAGTGCAAAATCCAGTTGGCACGAAAAAGCAGCTGAGCTCCCAGGATACAAAGATGGCACATCTGCCACATGGTCAATGCTAGAGAGAGCTGAAGATTTTGACAGTGAGGGTGCATTGCTTCTGGCACACATGGAGTTTTAGGTTCCATCCCCCACTACAAAGGTAGAGGAGGGCTCCCACAGGGGAAGGATCCTGCAGGAGAGGGGACCTCCCAGAGGAGGGAGCCCTGCAGAGGGGACTGCAGAAGAGGAGGACCCGCAGGGGATGGAATCCCACAGGGGAGGAATCCCACCCGGAAGGAGGCCCTGAAGAGGAGAGTTCCTGCAGGGGAGGGAGCCCTTGGGGGGGGGGGCTCCCACAGAGGAGGAGTTTAAACTTAAACTCATCCATTCTTTTATCTCAATGAGTATAAACAAATTATTGCTGGGCTACATTCTTCCAGGGTTTTGCATTTAGCATATCAAATTCTTGTGTTGAAGAGTTATGGAGCCCTAATTTGACCGACCCAGTATTCAACTCTAGTTTTTTCCCAATTGTCTAGAGAATTTTACTTATCAATTGACCTTTTGAATACCTTCAATTGGAAGAAGGGAGAGAGAGAGAGACTGAGAGACTGAGAGAGACAGAGACAAAGAGAGAAGGAGGGAGGGAGGGAAAGAGAGGGAGAGAGGGAGAAAAGGAGAGAGGGGAGAGAGAGAGTGAGTGAGTGAGAGAGTGAGAGAGAGAGAGAGAATTATACCTGCTTGAATGCTGACATAAGTGGAGTTTTAAATTTGGGGCCAAATTTGATTGTAAAGAAATTTAGTTCTGTCCTTTTTTTATGGTAAGTGATGTGGAACCAAAATTTTGCTGCAAGCATCCTTGGCAGTGAATTTGGCTCAAAAAGTGAGAAACAACCAGTGGGAAATGCCATCAGGTTTCTCCATGGTGACTTTCGGCCACAGAGGCCATCAATTAGATACTTGGCCAAGTTTTTTTGGAGGTGTAGGGTCTTCTTCCATCCAGCAGAAGATGGACGGGGTCAGAGAAAAGGTAAGTGAGCAGCTCGCCCATTCCCCAGCCTCCCTTAGCCCTGGAGACAATCAGACGCAGCAAGGAGTCAAGTCAAGCAGGAACTCATTTATTACCACACAGTAAGCACTTTTTAAAGTAAAAGACCACATGGCATAGGAGGGGAGGAAAAAGAACCAACCACTGTAAAGGTCACCCTATCATGCACCTAAGCTTTCTATACATTCCCTGCTGTCCACAAGCTGTTCATGTACTCAGATTTTAACATAAACAACTCAGGCTCTGCCCACTCAACTCCCTCTCAGCGCCATCTTTGCTGCCCATGAGCCCTCCAGATTCCCCCTTTTTGTTTTAATGGCAGACCCACTGCTTTGCTGAAGTTCGGGTCAGGGCACCTCTTACAAAGTTCGCCCAATTGGCACCTCATCTTTCAGAGGTTCGCCTAAGGTAGGGGGTAATCTTTGGCAATGGGCTTATCATAATGGACCCGGAGAGCCATGAGTTGGATCTCTTGGGCTCTATGCTTTTTTGATATAACTGCAACTCCCACATCCTTCCCACCTCCCAGTTAGTTATCCTTTTCCCCTCCTCTGTAAAGGTTATTTTAACAGGATTACATCAGTAAGAATGGCATTGGCCATGCAGGGGGTTTGAGGCAAGTCTGGGAGGTGAGATTCGCCAAACAAGGATAAGGCCCTTGTGCTTGATACAAGAGCACATCCACTACCTCACATCCCCACCTAGCACAGTAATAAACGTCAGCCCCATCACAGTTAGAAATGTCCAAAGCAGTTCAATTACTTTTGGGGCATATATAAAAGTCAGTATCTCATAAGGTTGTCCTCTTCAGAACATGGGAGCGGCCTGGGTATTAGGGGTCCCACACTCAGGCCATCCTTGGTGAAGGGGGGTCCAATCTCCAACATCCCAGGATCCTCTAGCCAGGTCACAGAGGTCAAAATGAAGGTCAGGCCACCAGGTCGAAGGGACAGCTTCTCTTGTGTTGCTATTGATGATTTCTCCATTGCCAGTGTTGATCACTGCCCAGGTCACCCGTTGAGGTTGATGTGGATTCCATAGGGCCATTGCTGGGAACGGTAGGGTTAGGACAGCCAACAGCTGGAGTATCACCATCTTCAATTGTTAGAGAACACAAGAGCTTCTCAAGGGCTGGTTGCCCTCGGGGAGGGTTAGTGGATATCTTTTTAGCTTTCCCTCTTTTAAACACAAGCCTCGAGCACCATAGCCATTTTCTTTCCTTGTTGGTTAGTTTATCCTTGGGCATCCTCCTGTATAGAGGAAATGGGTAAAAACTTAAGGTTCCTGGCAGGGATCCAAATGGGGGCTGTCTCATATCTAAAATATACTTGGAACTCAAAAAATTAAATCCCCCAACAACAAATCCTCAAAGAAACAACTGCCCAATAAACAAGTGGGCGAAAGACTCAAAGAGAAACTTCTCTGAAGAGGAAAGAAGGATG
>NW_012267304.1:1979340-1998367 GCF_000151885.1 Dipodomys ordii
CAAAGGAGGAGGCTGCAATGCTTGGTAAGAAATGTACGCATTATCCTGCCCATGTAATTGTAACCCCTCTGTACAGTATGTTCACAAATAAAATAAAACAAATTTAATAAAAAAAATAAAAAGCAATCTTTAATATCAATCACAACCAAGGTATATTCTGAAGGCATAGCAGGAGTCCAGGGCATGCCACTTAGGGGCATTCCTACTAGCTCCATCCTTTTACTTACCTTATGTAGATCTTGGAGCATACACCAGGACCTGGATGCTTTTTGGATAACAAATATGGGTGTGTTCCAAGGACTCATAGAAGGGCGTATGTGCCCAAGGTTTATCTGTTCCTCCACCAAAAGGTAGCGGGCTACAAGTTTAGATTTGGTCAATGGCCACTGCTCCATCCAAATAGGGCTTCCTGGTTGCCATCTAATAGGAGGTACTGGGGGGGCAGTGGCCTTTAGGATTGAGGGTGCACCCAAGTAGGTCCCTTATGTTCTTCTCTGTAATTATGAAAGTTAAAAAAATCTTTTCCTTAACTCCCTCTAGATCCCGTTTAAGCCTTTGTGCTTCTTCTCCATCCAGGATATCATCATAGGATGCTCGATGGTCCGTAATGACTACAGCATCCATTTGTCTTAGCATGTCTTGCCCTAGTAAATTAGCAGTGAGGTTTGTTTGCCACTAAAGGGCATATCTTTCCCTGTTCTCCATCTGGGCTGGTCCATTTCATAAGGGCAACCACCTCTTTGGACTGGGAGTTGCCCCCTACCCCCAATATTGGGGGCCCAGGTGCAAGCTTCCAATCCGAGGGCACTTCCTCCTCCTGAGTATGGTTCGCTCTGCCCCTGTGTCAATTAGGCAGTGAAACCGCTTCCTGCCTATGAGAATACTCGTTCTAGGGTGGAATCCTTCCACCAGGGAGATGGTCCAATGGGCCTGGGTCGTCCTCCCATGAGGCTGCCTGGGCCTCACAGCAGAGGGTGTTCCTCCTTGAGTTAACAGGGCTGGAGGATACCCCTCCCCTAGTTTAAAGGCTTCCCATCTAAATCAAATTTTGGATCAACAATCCTTTTTCCAATGGTACCCCTTCCTGCACTTGGGGCAGGGTATAGGGGGCAGTTTGGATCCCTCAGGCCAGTTGGCGGGGGATTGTTGTGAACAGTCCCTCTTAAAGTGGCCCTCCTGTCTGCATTTAAAACAAGTTCCACTCCCCGATGGTCTTGGGGTTCCTTGGCCCTGGGCTGCCAGCGCCTGAGTAATAGCCTCAGTCATTGCAGATGTCTGAGCCTGTAAAGCTAAAGTTAGTGATAGGGACTGGTGCTGTTGCTTTCCCACATCCTGCAAGGCCACCAGGGAACTCTCTCTCAATCCCGTGCAGGCCGTGTGGTGGTCTGCACTCATCCCTTCCCAAACCAGTAGCTTTACAAATTGATCTCGGAGGTCCCCTGCTGGCAACTTGCGGTGGACACTCTGTTGGACTCGGTCTATAAAATCAGGTAGAGGTTCAACCAATTTTTGTCTCACTCCTGATATGGGGGACTCAGTGGACCCATCATCCACTTTGTACCACGCAGCAAGTCCTGCCTGCCTCACCTGGTCATGGTACCGGCCAGGTATTTCAGCCTGTTCGATGGCAGTGGAGTACTTTTCCCCTGTCCCCATTAACATGGCATACTAATAGGTATCGAGGGTTGAGCCTGCCGGTTATTTTCTGCCCACACTCTGCATTCCTCCTTAAAGAAGGCACACCATTTAATAAACTGAGAACTGGTGAGAACGGCTTTGGCCCCATCCAGCCAGTCCTTAGGGACACACGGGTGATAAGCAATGTCCTGTAACAGGGTCTGGGCCCAAGGAGAGTTCGGGCCATCCTCTGCCACCACCTTGCAGAGCTCTTTAAGATCCTTAGCTTCCCATGGATACCATTCCAAGGGTCTGTTAGCTCCTGGTGCCAGATAGACTGGATACGCTTGGGGAAGGGAATCCTGTGGCCCAAGGTCCTGGCTCCCAGGTGGCTCTTCCTTTACAGGGTAGGCCTTCGCATAGGTTACTTCCCTAACCTTCGGCCCCTCCATGGAAGGTCGATAGGGGTCCGGGTCTTGCAGGTCCCCCTGTAGGGTCATGTAGGGCACCGTACATACCCCCCAATTGGAGGAATAGGGTGGGGGCCTAGGACCATCAGGGGCACCCGAGTCAGAGGGGGTAACCTTCACCCTCCTTTTGACTTCCACTGTGCATGCTTCAGTGCATTCTTGGTCAAATTTGACCCATTCCTTTTCCTTCTCACTTCCCAAGTCCTCCTTTACTCCCTCTAGGCCCAATGTTGCCTCCTCCTCCTTCTTCTATGAGATAGCATTACCTATACTAAGGGTTTCACTTACCCTGAGAGACCACTTAGCCTCAGCCTGTATCTTTTCCTTTCGTGCCCCACGTTGGGCACCAGATGTTGGGTCTTTGTCCATCCTGCAGAAGACTGACTGGGTCTGAGGAAAGGTAAGTGCACAGCTCACCCATTCCCCAGCCTCCCTTAGCCCTGGAGACAATCAGATGCAGCAAGGAGTCAAGTCAAGCAGGAACTCATTTATTACCACACAGCAAGCACTTTTTTAAAGCAAAAGACCACAGGGCATGGGAGGGGAGAAAAAAGAACCAATCAATCACTGTAAAGGTCACCCTATCATGCGCCTAAGCTTTCTATACTTTCTCTGCTGTCCACGAGCTGTTCACGTACTGACGTATCCAATCAGATTTTAACATAAACAACTCGGGCTCTGCCCACTCAACTTCCTCTCAGAGCCATCTTTGCTGCCCATATGCCCTACAGGGGGGGCCTGAGACCCCCGACAGAGGCACAGAGCCTGCAAAGTGAAATCTAAGACTCTTCACTTACCTGGGGGTAGGACTTAATTAGCTGGAGGAGTTGGATGGGTGGCAAGTAGAGTGTTCTGTCAGGAGAAGGTTACCTTGGTGGTCCTTTGGTAACAGGATGTAGGACCTCAGGCTAGGTCCCAGGGCAGCTGGTCAGACCCCTATCCAAAGTGTAGGGGGGAGCAAATCCACCGGGGAACCTATCCCTATAGAGCCACCAATGAAAGGATCCATCACAGCCATCTCAGAGGACCACACAGAGGTAGGCAGGCAGGCACAGGAGAAAGATTATTACAAGGTTTATTAGTGGAGCCATATTTCACTCATAGAGGCAACCTCCACTATCAAGGTAGAAGCAGGGTCTGGGGGTAGGAAGTGAAACAGGTGAGAGCTCAGGTGGGTCTGGGTGGAGAGAAGGAGGGGCCAGCTGTATGGTGGGAACTCCAGGGCTGGGAGGAGCTCAGGTCTGGGTGGAGCTGAGGACCAAAGGTGGTCGTAATGCTTACAGGTACTCATGCTTTTCCTTGGTGTTTTGGACCATCCACAATATGATGAGTTGTCTCTGTGTCCCACTCTGTCCAGCTGGGTTGTGGGCTCCCATTCTTGGTTTTTAAATTTGCTCTGGAGGTACATGGAAAGCCCACAGGCTTAATTAACCATGCCCACTATCTCAGCTGCTGTCTCAGCTGCTGCTGCCGACATTGCTGCCACCTCCACCACAACAGGAGCTTAATTCTGTCTTCTTATGCAGGTAGTTTGTAATTCTCTTCTTTGGTATCTAAATCTCTGTATAATTTTAGCTTGTTTGGTGTGACTCTTTAGACCTAGAAAGTCTGGTGGGTCTCTAAGGCTCTGCTTCTTCAGAGAGAGCTTAGTTGGTTCCCTGTTATCTTTCCACCATCTTCTCTGAACTCCCTAAATATTTTTGATATACTGACACCTTTTTATTTGGGAAGTAGTGTACTTCCTATATCAGTATTATTTACTCTAATTATTCTTCCTATAGATCCTAGTTTCTTTACTCATCTCTGTCCAACGTTAGCAGCCATTCTTCTGTCACATCTTTCCTCCTTCAAATAAATGCAACTGATATAATTCAGTCAGCTCACCCCTTATTTCCAAGAGTCTCATTCTCTTCCAGAATAAAGTTGTAAATCTACCAATGTACCCTTCACAGTTGCAATCTAGGTGGAGTGTACCTCTAAAGATCATAGTGTTCTGCTGTGTCCCCTGGTCTTTCTACCTCTGCCACTCACTACAATCAGAGCACAAGTGTTCCAACTACTGGCTTCCATCCACATGGACATGCACATACACACATGTATACACACTTATGCCCCAGACTTAGAGCTCGTTGTGTCTTATTACATTTAATGATCTTGATTTATTCTTGCCCTCCTTCCTTTATCAATCTTTGGCAAAATTAATCCACAAACACCTTTTCTTTGAAGTAACAGTTCTGCCTGCCAGAAAAGCTAAATACAGCCCACTTCCTCCTACCTGAGGCCGGGAGTGTAAACAAATTAATTTCTTTGCAAAACAGTGTTGAAGTGCTTCCAAAAATAATGTGAATTAAGCAGTCTTGAGAGTTGCCAGAATTTGGCTTTTCCCCTGCTCCCTAGATGCTTGCTGAGAATCTAAACTGGCCATAAATCAAAGGCAAAATGTATTTAAATGGCTGTTGCTTAGCCTTGGCTGACAGGCATGAGAACAATGAAAGGAGCAAATGAAATAGCCACTTCTGTGTAACCAGCCATGTTTGGCTCAGTTGATCCAAATGCTATTGTCTTGAGAAAGGAAGCTACTGGTGTTCTCATAAGCACAGACTTTTCTCCTTCTACAATCTTTACTTCCTGCTTAGAGAGTCCACTAGAGGTGGTACTACTATCCTTGTAGAGTTAGGCAACTGAGAGTCTCCCTCCTATCTTCTCCATACCACCTTTTTATCCCCCAGTTACACATTCACCTTGAAACCTGTGGGCTCCATCTATGTTCTCAGTGTGCAAAGAGCAAGATGTCAAATAGACAGTAACAGTCAAATGACCAACCTTCAAATTCATGGCCAATGATAATGGCCTCCATCTTGAAGGTTCAATAATTCACAAGCAAGATGACCAAGGCCTAACTTGAGTATGGGGTTAAGGGTAGGCCAGAGATTTAAAAGAAGATCTTTGACGTTTTCTAGGAAGACCAATAAAAGTGGATGCAGTGCAAATTGAAGGTGTGGTGATAGAGAGGGGAACACCAAGTAGAATATGTAGAAAGGTCCTTGCACTCCATTGTTGACTAACTGAATAAGATGAGCACCCAGGATACAGAGAATATGTATTCAAGTGACTTCTTCATAGAGAACTATAGATGGAGTACAAAATGCAGACTTGAAAAGTACAGCCATGTACCTTGCATGTTCATCCCTTGGATAATGCTTCTCTGAAACTGCAAAGTGTGTGTTTTAGGCTTTGTGCCTTCACAACAGTGAAGAGGGAGTAAAAGGCCACTTGCATATGAAATCAGAGAAGCAAGAGAAATTCCTCAGACAAATAAAAATGCTTTGAAGGTCTAGAAGTGCTCTAGTGTAGGGTTAGGAAGGTAGGATCTGGAGAGAGACCTGTATAGCCTGAGGAATGCCACCAGTCAATATTACATTGACTATAAGTTCACTACCAATTTGCCACATGGGTTACATTTGCTACTTCTCAGCTTTATTCAATCGGACACAAAGATCTCAAGTGTCAAGATCTGGATAACATCTGATATTCAGTCTCAGATGGACATTATATTCTGTCAGTACACTAGTCAAAACATTTTGAAGTAAACCATACCTTGGTTAGTATACCTTTTGTTTTAATAGAGAAGTCACTTGTACTAAGTAAATGCCACATTGCATTTCAGAAAACAAACTGCAGACAACATATAGCCATCAACTTCCATAGATCTTTTCTTCTCCTACCAACATGTAGACATGTGCAATCCTAGGTGTATACATCCTCTCCACCCCTCCTCTGATCCATTGGTAAGGCAATAAGAAGTACAATTTGAGGCAGGCTCTCCCTTCCCCATCCAGGGTTTTGTCCAGGCAGGGGGGAAACAACACTTGGTATCACCAGACAGGATGTGGGGGAAACATTCTGAGAAGTAGATAGGGGAAGAAGGCAGGCAGGAGCTTCAAGAAACTTCATTGCTTCAATCCCCTAAAAAGCCTCATTGTGCAATCATCTAGAAAATGTGATTGTTCACCTTACTGCCTTCCTATGCTAAGTCAACCAGTCTGTGTGCTCTCAGATCACATTTCTCCTGCCTAAGTGATGACTGAGCATTTCATTGTGATATCCATATCAACTTCACTTCTATACAGCTCTGTTTCCAGGACTGGAAATATGTCATACAATAGAGAGAGTATTGTTCATATAACAGAGATTTATGACCTTCCTTCAGTGAAGCTAATGTTCAGCTTTGTGATGTTCAGGACTGTCTTCTGAAAGATATCCCTTCTGGGAGCTGGTATTTATCTCACAGCCCATATGCTTCCAGCGGAAAATATCTTTGAGTGAACACATCTAGGTACCCAGCTGTACCACTGCAAAGAGCTGGCTTTTTCAGAGGCCTCTGGTGTAATATATTCTTACAAGACATCTGAGATCTTTAGTACCATTTACCTAAAAAAAACAGGTTTGTGAATAAGAACAGGATCTGGACTTCATTGGCATTCTTAGAATCTTTCACATGCCATAAGGAATTCCAGTACCTGACAATCTCCGTGTGTGTGTGTGTGTGTGTGTGTGTGTGTGTGTGTGTGTGTGCGTGCGTGCGTGCGTGCGTGCGTGTGTGTGTGTGTGTGGTATCTCTGTTCTCTCTTATGAGACTGCAAAAAATGAAAAGGTTATCTGTTGGAACCTTGCCAAACAACCTTTTTTGGTCCTCAGTACATTTTTTCATTTCTAGTTTGCCGTGTGTGTGTGTGTGTGTGTGTGTGTGTGTGTGTGTGTGTGCGTGCGTGCATGTGTGTGTGTGTGGTATCTCTGTTCTCTCCTATGAGACTGCAAAAAATGAAAAGGTTATCTGTTGGAACCTTGCCAAACAACCTTTTTTTGGTCCTCAGTACATTTTTTCATTTCTAGTTTGCCATGTCAAATCTTATTCTTGATTACCTTAAATCATAAAATTTCAGTTCTCATTATTTCAAAGGGTATCCATGAATCATTCCTGGATTAAATCAGTGCATTTCTACTTGTTTCCAAACAGACTTACTCCTACACCAATACTCAGGATCTATGGACATAGCAAATATATATTTCAGTGTGCTCTATATGCAAATGTCTCACTGATTAACATCTTCAGACGTTAGCAAACCAAACACAACTGAAATCAAACAGAAAGAAGGCTTCTACTATTTCACAAGTGTAAGCACAAAATATACCTGTCTTGGGCTACACAGTTATTCAGCCATAAGCCTCACTGACAAAGCTGAGTTAATTATTTCTCTTTGTGGCACAGAAAAGAATACCCATGCCTTTGAACTCACAGCACACACATGCACATATGTACACATATGTACACATGTGTTGGGTCTTCATCCGTCCCGCGGAAGATGGACTGGGTCCGAGGAAAGGTAAGTGCACTGTGCACTCATTCCACAACCTCCCTTAGCCTCAGAGACAGTCAGACGTAGCAGGGAGTCAAGTCAAGCAGGAACTCGTTTATTACCACACAGCAAGCACTTTTTAAAGCAAAAAACCGCATGGCATGGAAGGGGAGGGAAAGGAACCCAGCAATCACTGTAGAGGTCACCCTATCATGCGCCTATGCTTTCTATACCTTCCCTGCTGTCCACGCATTGACGTCACTTCACCTGGTTTTGGTACCCAGTTAGATTTTAACGTACACACCTCGGGCTCTGCCCACTCAACTTCCTCTCAGTGCCATCTTTGCTGCCCATGTGCCCTACACATACATATACACACATTCCCTGGAAATGGGCTAAATCCCAGACTCAAACAGCTGCCTTCATTGCCTTTGTTTTGTTGTCTTGCCCATCAACCTATACTATTCTGGTCACTTCCAATACAATACATAGGAAGAGATACTTACCTTAGGTTATGGAGATTGTTAAGCACCTGGCATTCAAAAGTGGATGAATGTGATCAACAGCAATTTTGTAGTCACATACACTTACAGCAGTAGGGGCTATATAGCATGTCACACAGAATCACATGGACTCACACTAAGGAGCACAGTAAACAATTAAGGTCTGTGAGAGGCAGGCGAACTTTGTTGTACCTAGAGGATGAAGTGCCCTGCTTCCTGAGAAAGGTTGTGACTTTGAATTATGTGTATACTTTTTTGAATAATTCCACAGGAGGCCAACTCTTTAGTTCAAGGTAAGCAGTTATTGCAGCTGGTTTCTTTAATAAGGGTAGTTGTTTAGCTAGAGATCCTATCTGTTAGTATGGAGTGATAAGTGGAACCAGTCATTAGGCCATTTAAGTTTCTCTCAATTTTGCCACAAGTCAAAGCAATACTTAATGTAGGCCATATACTATGATTGACTGTATAATGCCTTCACTTCAATATAAATATTATATTGTGATGCCTGAGATTTTACAGTGTAGAAGTGACTCCCTAGGAAGTGAATTGTCCACGTGAAGGAAGAGGAACACATTGTATGGTAGTATTAAAGACTTGAACTTTAGAGATCTTCTTCATGACCAATAAAAGCAACTAAAGTTAGAAAGCATAGATTTAGACCAATCAATGTTGTAGTCATAGTAACACTACAGGGTTTATGTTTGAAGATATTATTATGCCTGTTAATAAAATTAGTTACCTTCAGATTCTAAGAGACATACATGCTCCATTTACTGCCTTCTTTATGAGCCTAAAATCAAATATTCTGAGAGGTGAAATGATGTTTTAGCCATGGCACTAATGGCCAAACAAGATAAAGAATACCTGCTGGGGAAATATATTGTAGCTGTAGTATCGCCCATTCTTACTATTTTGTAGATTCCACACATGAGAATTGGGTCACTTGCAGAGTTAATTGTAACCCCTAAATCATAGTCCTTTAGTGGTCATTCACAAACATTCATGGAACAGCAAAACATTGACTTGTCAGATGTATATGTTCCCAGTTAGGTTGAGCAGTACCATGCTCTGCCTTTTTATCTTGGATCTTACAATGCAGTACACTTAAACCAGTGTATTTTCTTGTGGTACATTTGGTAGCAGGCTGTTCAATGTTTATGCCTTTTGTTAATGAAATGTTCTGGTGTTATTATCATTATGCTTGTCTCATGTTCTTATCAGTGCCTGGACCACAGGTCACCATAGAGATGACCTTTAATAGACTTAGTGTCAGGAGAGCATATGAAATAGCAACGAGGAAAGCAATAGCCAAGGCAATGGAAATAGCCTGAACAATATTAGGCAACCACAGTGTTATGCTTAATTCTCCCTGCAATAGTACTCTCTAACAAAGGGCCATTCCTGGGCCTATCTAAGAAGTTCACAATCACAGACAAGATTTATGTGTCTGCCCCAAGCAGCCAGTAATGGTCATGAGGCAGGAAATATAGTCACTATCACACAGTGGTCACTACCTCAAGCCACATTAAGTAAGAATCAAATGATGACAACAGAGGGAAGAAATTATTACTGCCTTTACGAGTAGGAGCCTTACCAAATACCTACCAAATATAGGCAGAACATGAAGACACATCACACTAGAGTACAATAAATAGATTTCAGTTCAAATCCCAAATTAAAAAAAAAACCCTGGTACCACATAGTCCAAAGCATGCACTTGCCTATTGGTAGTCTCATTCCAGACAGTAGAATGAGACCAGTTAGTCAGCCAAGAAATAGTTACTTAAAACAACCCAGGTGTCATTGGTTGTTTGGGCCATCCTGTAGGATGACAACTGTTTTTATTACTTTTTATTGGCCCACTTGTAAGGGACAGATTATAAGCCTAATATAGCTTTAGGTTATTGACATAACCAAACATAATGCCCATTAGGGAACAGAGAAGTTCCTCTACTCAGAGCAGAAAAACACTGCATAACTTCAAGGAATACATGGGACTGTACTTGGGAACTGAATGAAAAACCAGGAGCATCTTAAGAAGTAGCAATCCAGCAGCTCTACTCCACACAACACCCTCAGGATTTGTCAGGCTATTTCCAAGAGCACCCAATCTACAACCAGATAGTCATTAAGCAAATCTTAAGGCTGGCTCCATTCATCCCAATTAGCAATTGGTCCATGTATTAGGTCCTAAAAGCCTACAAAAGAGTGTAGGGCAATGCCATTGCCCACAGTCTGTATACATCCCCTAATCCTCCCACAATTTAAGCCCCAAAAGCTCTCCCATTCCATGCTCTAGCACAATGGGGGTCAAGGATTAGGGGTACTCCAGCTTGTGTCCTTGCAGAATGACAAAATGTGCCTGTCCCTTAAACGGCATATGCCTCCACTGTTTGCTTCTTGTGGTTCAAGGAGAATAGTAATTTGGCTGCCTTGGCACAATCTACATTCTGAAAAAGACCTGGGTTCCTTTGGGGGTTAGAAAATACTTGACTGCTAGTCATTCCCAGAAGTCTTCAGTAAATATGAGTGCCTTTTGAAGGAAGATCATTAATTTGTTTACAACAGGGCTCTGTCTAAGTAAAAACCAAAACAAAAAGCCCTCAATTAAAACAGAAATTTGGTTCCAGGACCCAAAAAGTTACCTAAAGAATTAACTCTCCCACATTGCTGTTGGTCCAAGTTTAAGTCCTAAGGAAAGCTCAGAGAACTGGTACAGTAACTTAGCTGATTGACATCAGCCTCAAAGTATGACCCCATCTAGAACTAGGGGATGTAAAATTAAAGTGAGGATTTTTGACTGATACTATAGAAGTGGAGAATGACACACACACAAAAAAAGGTCAGTGTATATGATCTTCAATGAAGTTAGCCCTTGGAAGGTAGCAAGTCACTCCATTGCTCCAGTATTCTAGCCCCATCATGTGGAAGCATGTGGCATTTTGACTGTTGACATAAAAGAAAATCAGCAATTCTGAAAAAGAAAGATGCATGTTTCCCTTCTATGTGAAAGCTAGGTTTAGCTTACAAACTCATAAGTAAATTTGTTGTGTTGTATGAAAATGTATACAAATGTATTAACTGAAATACAGTAGACTTAAGGGAGATTTCAAATAGTGCAAAATCTTAGAAAGACAAAATCAAAGTTCAGCAAAATAAAACACCAGAAAGTGGGTACTCGAAAGGGGTGGAGTGAGGTCAAGGGGAAAAGCATAGATGAATGAAGAGGAGAAGAGGAGGAAAATGCAGACAAGAATCCATTTATATCCTACAAAATTAAGAAGAGTGAGGAAAGGGGTACATAGGGGAGGGATGGGTGAGTATATAGAAAGGGGTAACAATGATCAGGATATAGTGTATTCATAAATGCTTTGTTAAATGGCAACTCTTTGAACAACTAATTAAAGGTAATAATAAAAAATAAGAAGAAATAACCCTTCAAAAAAGAAAGTAGTTTATTTTCAGCCAATCAGCAAGACCATACCCCAGGGACAAACAAGTTAACTTGAGCTCCCAAAGGACCTGGTTCTCCAAGGGCAGGGCTCCTTCTGGGAAAAAAATAACAGAAATATTTAAGAGCCCCAAGAAGAAAAGTCTACAGCTTGGGCAAATTACAAAAAAGGTAGGAAAATCCTCCAGAAGACTTCTCAGCCTCAATATTTAAATAAAGGGTGGAGTTCCTGGATCCTAATAAAAATTGCAAGATTCAAGCCAGCTGCTGGTGGCTCATGCCTGTAATCCTAGCTACTCAGGAGGCTGAAATCTGAGGATCGAGGTTCAAAGCCAGCCAGGTCAGGAACGTCCGTGAGACTTTTATTTCCAATAAACCACTAGAAACCCAGAAGTGGCGTTGTGGTTCAAGCGGTAGAGCACTTGCCTTGAACTGAAGAGCTGAAGGATAGCACCCAAGCCCAGAGTTCAAGCCCCACAACTGACCAAAAAATTTTAAAAAAATTGCAAGATTCCATACATCTTACACAAAAAATGAAATGATAAGCTGGAGGCACAAAAGCCCATAATTGTCTGTCAAAGGGGCATAAACAAGCCAGTAAAATTTAGATTTCTTAATTTATAACACTTCATCTTCCCCCAAGATCACAGCATTTTAATTAGTGAAATTTAAACAATCTGGAGGATCAACGATAATGTCTTGGAATAAAAATCAGTTCATAGTCTGGAAGTATCTATTCTTTCCATTATCATGAACATACTGGCTTATTGAACAGAATAATATTAGCAAATGAGGAAATGTCACACTCAAGCTCCTAATCATTATTTCAGGACCATGACAAAATCAGTTCAATAAAAGCCTTAGTATTAGGGTTAAATTAAGGTTCTGGCCAAGGTTAGGGTTACAGTTTGGAAATGGGGAAAGTTTCCACTAAAACTGAAAGTATATTTTAGCCACAGAAGTGCAGTAAAAGTTAGAATTTACTTAAAATAGAGCATTTATATCATTTGGAGAATTCAGGTATAATTAGGACTGGAGTTATCATTATATATTTGTTAGGGTTAGAGTTAGGAAAAGGAAAATATTTATGGCTCGACTTCAACTTATTTTAAAAGTATGCATCCATACCAAGTTAGGATGCATGAAAATTAGTGTGTTTCTGTTAGTGTTATTATGCAGGTATTATTTGTTAGGTTCCTGGTTATTTTTCCAGTTAGGATTAGGGTTGGTATTAGGAAAGGTTAAGGACTGTGGTAAAAAAAAAAAAAAAAAAAAAAAAAAAAACAGCCTTCTCTATTAAGAATTGCAAAGACAAGAAATTCAAAGAATGAATGAAAGCAAGAATAATTTCCTGTTAGCATTCAGAATTAAAATTTTATAATTATAAAGTCATGGTTGGGGCTCTGGTTAGGGCTAGATTTAGCTTAGGGTTAGTTTTTGGGTCAAAATGAAACTTGAGGGGGAAGCAGTCCAGCACAAGTTAAGTCTAGTAGAATTAAGATAATTTATCACACTGTTAGAATTCAGCATTGTTTGGGGGGTGGGAGAGGAGGATGAGAAGGGATGGGAAGAGAAAACAAAGGAGGAGGCTAAATGCTTGATAAGAAATGTACTCATTATCTTGCCCATGTAATTGTAACCCCTCTGTACAGTATTTTCACAATAAAAAAATAAAAATAAAGAATTCGGCATTGTTTCTAGAAGGATATGTTGATCATTTTTGTAGGGTTAAAGTAAAGTTCAATAAATGAGAAAGGACTAGGTCAAAACTGCAACTTGTGGGGAGGGAAGGGATGGTAGGAGGAAAACAAAGGAGGAGGTAACAATGCTCGATAGGAAATTTACTCATTGCCCTAGTCATGTAACTGTAACCCCTCTGTACCATAATTTTACAATAAAATTATATATGGAAAAAAATTGCAACTTATTTTAGGAAGGATAGTGGAGGTAAAGTTAGGAAGAACGAAAATTAGTGCATTTCTTGTTAGTAGTAGATGTGAGTTCTAATTAGGGTTGGGTTTAGGGTTAGCGTTCTAGCTGAGGTTAGGGTGAAGGCTTGGAAAAGGGGAAAGTTTTCAGCGAAACTGAAAGTAAACTTTGGCCCTAGAAATGGAATAAAAGTTAGAATTTACCTGAATACTCACGTCATTTGGAGAATTCAGTTATAATTAGGACTTGAGTCACCATTTTGTCCCTGCTAAGTTTAGTGTTAGCAAAAAGGAAAAATTCAGGCCTTGACTGAAACTTCTTTCACAAGTATGTGTGTACACAAGTTTGGAATGTATGAAAATTATTGTTTGTGTCAGTGTTAGTATGTAGGTATTATTATAATGTTAATTTTCCACTTAGGATTAGTGTTAGTGTTAGGAAAGGTTAGGAAATAGGGTAAAAAAAAATTGCACACGGAAGAAAAGCAAATAATGAATGATACTAAAATAATTTCCTGTTAGGATTTAGGGTAAGTTAGATAATAGATTTGGAGTTCTGGTTATACCTGGATTTAGGCTTAAGGTTAGAAACAGTTTAGCTTTTGGGTCAAAGTGAGACTTATTTAAGGGAGAAGCAGTCTAGTACATGTTAGGAAGAGTGAAAGCAGGAGACATTTTCATACTGTTAGGATTTGGCATTTTTACAGGAAGGATTATTGTTGAAAAATTCTCTAGGCTTAGGGTTAGGTTCAATAAATGAGAAAGGATTAAGTCAAAACTGCAACTTTTATTTTTGACTCCATTATCAAGTATTAGGTGACTATAGGTCTCTGGGTTCAATTCTGGGTTTACTATTGTCTTCCATTAACCCTCAGGCCTATTCTTCTGCCAGCACCAAGCTATTTTTATTACTATGACTTTGTAATAGAGTTTGAAGTCTGCACTGATATTCCCCCAACACTGTTCTTCCTACTAAGGATTGCTTTTGCTTTTGGGGGTCTTTATTATTCCAGATGAATTTCTGGATTGCTTTCTCTATTTCATTGAAGAATATTGTTCAGATTTGTATGGATATTTTATTGTAAATTGTAAATTGTTTGGGGGCAGTATTGCCAATTTCACGATATTATTTATTCCATGGAAGGTTTTTCTCCACTTCTTTAAATCTTCAATTTCTTTCTTCATCTGTATCTATCTATGTATATCTATCTATCTATCTATCTATCTATATATATATATATATATATATATGTTAAGGCTATTACAAATAGAGTTGCTTTTCTGATTTCAGTCTTGATCGTCTTATTGTTGGCACACAGAAAAGCTACTGATTTTTGTGGGTTAATTTTATACCCTGCTAATTTGCCAAACTTTCAGATCACCTCAAGTAACTTGGGGGAGAAATCTATAGGGTTCTTAAATACAGGATCATGTCATATGCAAAGAGGGATAGTTTTACTACTTTCCCTATTTTGATTCCCTTTATGTTTTTCTTCTTGCCTTATTGCTATTGGTAAAAATTCAGGTTAGAGTTTGGATAAGGATAATGTTTCCAGTGAAAATGAACATAAATTTTGGCTTTAAATGTGGAATGGCAATCAGAATTTGCCTAAAATAAAGCATTGGTGTTACTTGGATTACTCAGATATAATTAGGACTAGAGGTATGTCCCTGTTAGGATTAGAGTTAGGAACCAGGAAATATTTAGGGATCAACTTCAACTTATTTTAAGTGTCCATACACACCAAGTTTGGATGCATGAAATTCAGTGTGTGTATTTTAATGTTAATATGCAGGCATAACTTTTAGGGTTAAAGTTAATTTGCAAGTTAGGGTAATGGTTCATGTTAGAGTTAATAAAGTGTAAAGATTAGGGTAAAATTGCATTATATATTAAAAATTGCAAGGCCAAAAAATGCAAAAAATCAATGAAAACTGGTAAATTTTCCTATTAGGAGTCAGGGTTAGAGATAAGATTCTGGTGAAGCTAGGTTTAGGCTTAGGGTTAGAAACAGATTAGGGTTGGATCAACGTGAAACTTATTTTAGGAAGAAGCAGTCCAGTACAAGTTGGAACCAGTGTTATGAAGAGAAGTTTTCATACTATTAGGATACAACATTATTACTAGAAGTTTTATGTTGAAATCTGTATGGGTTAGGGTTAGATTCAATAAGTAAGAAAGGATTAGGTCAAAACTGCAACTTGTATAAGGAGAGATGAGTGAAATTCAAGTTAGGAAAAATAAAAATTAGATTATTTCTTGTTAGTATTAGATGTGGGTACTAATTAGGATTAGGGTTAGACTCAGGGTTTAGGCTAAGGTTAGGGTTAGAGTTTGGAAAAGAGTAAAGTTTCCATTGAGACTGAAAGTAAATTTTAGCCCTAGAAATGGAATAAAAATTATAAATTACCTAAAATAGAGCATTCATTTTTGGAGAATTCTGATATAATTAGGTCTAGATTAACCATTATGTCCCTGTTAGGGTTTGGACAAAGGAAAATTCAGGATATGACTGCAATTTATTTTACAGGTATATATCTACAGAGTTACAATGTGTGAAAATTAGTGTGACTATGTTAGTGCTTATATGCAGGTGTATATCAAACAAAGTTAACAGGATAATATGAACACAGAAACCACTGCCCTACAAACTACCTAAGAGATGGCTGAAAAAATAGATGGACACATTAGCTCAATATGGACTGTGAGATTTGAAAAAAAACAGATATTTTTGAGACATTTAAATTGATAAAACAACAGTAAAACACTAAGTCCTATCTGAAATTATGAGATGACAATGCAGTCTCATATGTGTAAGGATTTTTACTCTGATGCTGGGTTAGCCAGTGTCTGTTCCCCATCAACAAAGGTAAAATTCTAATAAGTTATTTGTTTTGTAATTTACTATTTTTAAATTAAAAGGGTATTTGTAGTTTAAAAATCAACTGTGGGCAGGCACAAGTGGATCATTCTTGCTATCCTTGCTAGCTACTCAAGAGGCTCAGTTATGGAGGATCACAGTTCAAAACCAGCCTACAAAGAAAAGTCCATGAGACAATATCTTCAAAATTAAACAAGCGAAAATGAAATATACTTCATCAAAAAGCTGGACTGGATATGTTGCTCAAGTGGTAGAGCACCAACCTAGCAAGAAACCTAAGCAAGTGTGAGGCCCTGAGTACAAAGCTTAATACCATCCAAAAAAGTCTGATTAATTGAATTCAGTTCTTTTTACACTCCTTGGAGTTAAAAACTTTTCTGAGGGGATCTTGGCTTGTGCAGGGAAGGCATTTGCCCATTTCCTGGATTCCAGGAGTTTCCAGTTGCAATAGACATGTTTGGGACCCATCCCACACACATACTCTCCACAGATTGAAGTTTCCAACACATCCCTCCCTCCGACCAGTCACACAGCTCATCTCAGGAGACACACATAATGTAAACTGTTCCAGTGAGCCACTGTCCTACAGAATGGTCAGAAAATAGCCACTTAACTAAAGATGAAGGGAAAATAACTTAATTTTTAAAAGACTGTGTGCTTCACAATAGTTTTAGGTTTTCCTACATATGAATACCATAAAAAGAAGTCATGTCATTTACTTCATTCTGGAGATGAGGAAAACAAGTTGCAAAGAAGTTAGATAACTTGCTTGAGATCACACAATGAAAGAGTGGCAGAGCTGTAATTCAAGCTCAAGTAGTGTCAGGGGCTCCAACTCTGATCTCTACTACAGCTTCTCTCCTTCTAGCTGAAAACTGGGGAGAATATAATATCTGCCTTACGCAGCTGCTTTGAAAATAGGGTGACCATTTTCTAATCACTGGGGCTGGTATAGAAAGCACATTTTGCAAATTAAGTTCCAGACATGATCCTTAAGCTGAAACAGGAATTTCCATTTATTTTAATAAGCAGAAAATGAAATTCTGCATAAAGAGTGATATAATAATGCACTTCAATGAAAACTAGTTCTGTTAGCAAGTTTACAGTTAATGGAATACAAGAAGGGCCACTCTGATTTCATTTCCTTAGCTGACTCCTAAATAGAATCTGTAGATCTGTAGCAAAATTCTGATGTAATAGTATGTGGAGTAGGTTTATGCCCTTCAGTATTATGTATCTTGTTCCTAGTACCACTTCACTCATTTCAGCTATGTTAGAATACATACACATAGCCTTGGCAACATGTTTTCCTACAAAGACATATTGACACTTCATTACACCTCAACCTAATATGCTTCACCTAGGAGAGGGAAATGTCCAGGGGAATGGAATCACTGTAATGAGCAATGTTCTCATAAACAACTTTAGGAGCACAAAAAGTGTCAGAGATCTGCAAAGGGTTCCTATCACCTTGTTTTGTGAAAATGGAATCTTCCCAAATAAATGCTATACTGATCTGTGTTTTCCCTGCTGCATAAATTCAAGGGATTGATTGATGAAATATACCCACATTCTGAAAACTAGAGAAGTGTTCATTCTTTAACAAAACAACATCGAAGGATAAACTAAAAATTTAAGTTAGCCAAACTCACAAGCTAAGAAATGAATCACATAAACACTTGAAACAAAGTTCTACTTGGATATGGAAATTTTACAAAGAACAAGAAAGTAAATATGCATCATTGCTAGTTTGTTAAAAATACTCAGCAGAACTGATCAATTAGAGTCGCATTTTTCCACTCATATTTCTACAAAATCACTTATCATTTCTATTTTAGGATGTCAGGTATTAGAATGTGGGAATTTTGGAGATAGATCATGTTGGATAAAAATAATTTCCCTTCGGGACTGGGAAGGTGGCTCAGTGGTAGAGCGCTTACCTTGCATGTATGAGGCCTTGGGTTCAATTCCTCAGCACCACATAAGCAGAAAAAGCCGGAAGTGGCACTGTGGCTCAAGTGATTGAATGCTAGCCTTGAGCTGAAGAGTTGAGGGACAGCGCCCAGGCCCAGAGTTCAGGCCCCATGACCAAAATAATAATAATAATAATAATTTCCCTTAAACATTAGAAAGAAAGCTAAGCATGGTGGCCTGTAATCCTAGCTAATTGGGAGATTGGGAGGTTCATGGTTTGAGGCCAGCTTGTGTAAAACTTTTGTGAGAGCCCTACTGAACCAACAAAAAGCTGGGTATAGTGGCACATGCCTGTTATCTCAGCTAAGAAGGAACAATAAATTGGAGTATCTTTGTGCAGTCCAGCCAGGGCATAATGTGAGATCTTGTTTAAAACATATATAAGGCAAAATGAGTTGAGAGCATGGCTCAAGTAGAAAAGTACCTGCTTAGTAATAAAAAGTGGATGTGATAGTGGGTGCTTGTGGAGTAATGAAATAAATGTTGATCGAGCATGACTGGGGGGACAGAATTTAATGAAGTGATAAATGGTAAATCATTCTGTAGCTTGTGGAATTTTTCCAAATTTATCAAATGCCTTGGAGCTTCCCTGAAGAAGCTTATCAAATTCAGTCAGAGCAGAAATAGAATTTTTATGCATGGATGTGTTACAGAGATTTGACAACTAAGGAAACTAGTTAAACAGACTTTGGAAGGATGTTGCCTTTGTCTAGTATTGTATACTGAAGTCCATAGGTTAGGCACAATGGAAGGAAGACAAATTTACAACGGAGGAAGAAGGAGAAGGAGGAGGAGGGGGAGGAAGAGGAGAAGGAGGAGGAGGAGGAGAGGGGGGAGGAGGAGGA